>NC_061512.1:108781228-108824935 GCF_022539505.1 Lolium rigidum | reverse complement strand
ATCCTCCAATAATCATGAAACATGCAAAATAGATGAAATAACATAAGTATCATCTCCAAATATGAAATATATCAATGAATAACGAGCAAATTATGATATAAAATAGTGATGCAAATTGGACGTATCAACTCCCCCAAGCTTAGACTTCGCTTGTCCCCAAGCGAAACCGAACTCGGTTAACGGGACCACATGTTTATGGAGTGAAGAGTCGATAAATCAAATACGGACAAGAAGCATCATATTCATTCACACAAGACATTCTAGTAAACAACTTCCTCATATAACTCAACTTGAAACAAGTATAAGGTAATCACAAATAAAGGTGCATAAGAAATCATAGTTGGGGATGGCAAACTTCCTTCTTGGTCAGAGAACAGTTAACAAATTATACTTATCTATTGAGCAGCGCTTTCATATTAAAGCTTATGGTAAACTTGCATACTCAATCATAATGATCATTGATAACTTGCAAAGCTATATTCATTCAGATAAAACTTGTACTAAACAAGGAAGAGTAAAAGACATGATGAAGCAAATCACAATATAATGGTTTGATCACAACAACTCAAATGCTTGCTTGAGATGGAGGGAAATAGGTGTACTGAACTCAACATAAAGTAAAAGACAGGCCCTTCGCGAGAGGGAAGCAGGGATTAAATCATGTGCTAGAGCTTTTTCGAGTTTTGAAATCATATAAAGAGAATAAAAGTAATATTTTAAGAGGTGTTTGTTGTTGTCAACGAATGGTAGCGGGTACTCTAACCCCCTTGCCAAACAGACCTCCAAAGAGCGGCTCCCATGAAGGACGTTATCTCTACCAGCAAGGTAGATCATCCCGCGCCGGCCTGTGAGGGGGGCCCATGGCGGCCCTCCTTGGCTCCCCCTTCTGGCTCCCTTCGTCATCTGGAAAAATAGGATTTTTTATATAATTTTCGTCAACTGTTGATCTTCCGAAATATTGCATTCTGACGGTGCTTTTTCCGGCCAGAATCTCGTCTCCGTGCGCGATCCTCCAATAATCATGAAACATGCAAAATAGATGAAATAACATAAGTATCATCTCCAAATATGAAATATATCAATGAATAACAACAAATTATGATATAAAATAGTGATGCAAATTGGACGTATCATGCACCCGCACGCCCGGTACAGCGATACCGCATGTCCCGGAAGTCTTGTTTTGGCCAGATGGCAATTTAAACGAAGTCAAAAAATCTCACGGAGCCGCGTGACGTTATTTTATATGTCATAGTAACTATTCCGTGTGTCAAAACTGGGATACGGCAATTATTTTGAAAAACCCTTCACGAAAAAGGCTATCACGTCCTGAGTTCTATGGATTTTAGGGGAAATGAGGTGGGAAACGGCCTCGACATGGCATAGTTTGCCGAAACGAGATCATACTTGACACGTGTGTGGACCCTAGGATGGGAAGCAAGACCCCGGACGCGGATTTCTAATCCGACCAACGGACTGCCATCTTTTCATTTTTAGCGTTCCCAAATGGTTTTTATTTGTGAAGCAGCTACATGGGCGCATTTTAGTATGACGTGAAATCTCTGTGCGATGATAGTAGACCACCTATGCACCACCTATCACATGACATGTGCATACGTTAGCTTTTTGGGAACCCATGCGGCTTCCGGCGGTGACCCGCCGAATCCGCTGGAAACTGACCGGATTTAAACTAGGGGTGAACTATCCGTCGCTCCAGAAATTTCGGAAAAATTGTTTTTAGTTCAAAGACGCATAATTATATATGCTAATTTTGTCCGTTTAGTTTGTTCGCGAATGGGTGCACCCGCACGCCCGGTACGGCGATACCGCATGTCCCGGGGGTCCTGTTTTGGCCAGTTGGCAATTTAAACGAAGTCAAAAAATCTCACGGAGCCGCGTGACGTCATTTTGTATGTCATAGTAACTATTCCTTTTGTCAAAACTGAGATACAGTAATTATTTTAAAAACCCTTCACAAAAAGAGCTATCACATCCGGATTTCTATGGATTTCAGGGGAACTGAGGTGGGAAACGGCCTCGGCATGGCATAGTTTGCCGAAACGAGATCATATTTGGCACGTGTGTGGACCCTAGGATGGGAAGTAAGACCCCGGACGCGGATTTTTAATCCGACCCACGGACTGCCATCTTTTCATTTTTAGCGTGCCCAAACGGTTTTTATTTGTGAAGCAGCTACATGGGGCGCATTTTAGTATGACGTGAAATTTATGTGCGATGATAGTAGACCACCTATGCACCACCTATCACATGACATGTGCACGCGTTAGCTTTTTGGGAACCCATGCGGCTTCCAGCGGTATCCCGCCGAATCCGCTGGAAACTGATCAGATTTGAACTAGGGGTCAACTATCCGTCGCTCCAGAAATTTTGGAAATATTTTTTTTAGTTCAACAACGCATCATTATATGTGCTAATTTTTGTCCGTTTAGTTTGTTCGCGAATGAGTGCACCCGCACGCCCGGTACGGTGATACCGCATGTCCCGGAGGTCCTGTTTTGGCCAGATGGTAATTTGAACGAAGTCCAAAAATCCCACGGAGCCGTGTGACGTTATTTTATATGTCATAGTAACTATTCCATTTGTTAAAACTGGAATACGACAATTATTTCAAAAAATCCTTCACGAAAAGGGCTATCACGTAGGGAGTTCTATGGATTTCAGGGGAAATGAGGTGGGAAACGGCTTCGGCATGGCATAGTTTGCCAAAACGAGATCATATTTGGCACGTGTGTGGGCCCTAGGATGGGAAGTAAGACCCCGGACGCGCATTTCTAATCCGACCCACGAGCGAAAATATTTTCATTTTTCGCATGTGTGAAAGCCATGAAACCTCGAACAATATAGCTCATTTCTAAGAAGATTTGTTTAGGTATTTGAAATATTCCATTTTTTATATTTTTTCTATGATAGATCTTATTTTTCTGCAAAATTTGATATATTATACTTATTTTTTTCAATTAGAATGATTTAGTTATGCATTTTTGAAGACTGTCGTGCAGAAATAGAAAAAAGCTATGCCAAGGTCCGTAGTGAAAAAAAAAGGAAAAAATGTTGTGCCGACGGCCAGAAATGTGCCGACGGTGACCGTCGGCACAACCGGCCTGTACCGACGGCCATTTTAACGCCGATGGCCATCCTTATCGTCGCGGTCCAGAGGCTTCTGTGTCGACGACCCCGATATTTGGCCGTCGGCACACACGATGGCCGTCGGCACATCTGTGCTCTCCCGTAGTGAACGCTAAGTAACCGGAGAGAGACAGCCAGTCAGGTCATCATGCGGATCACTGTAATGTCACTGTAATGGGCCTGATTGCACAGTAGCTTGGTCAGCTAGTTAGGTCCACCATGTCAGAAGTACAAAACGGCTTTAGAGGAAGAAATATGGGACGCTAACCGCCAGAACCGACTCTAACCGATCCTCAAAGGTTTTAGCGGCACATAATTTTCCTCATCGGCCTCTGCGGCCCTCAAATATCATCGCCCGCTGCCGCTTTCCTATAATTTTCCTCATTCGCCTCCCCCCTCCCGCGTCGCCGCCGCCGGCTGCTCCTCGACCAGTGCGTCACCTAGAACTGGTCATCACTGCCTCCGTGTAGGCTCCCCTGACATTCCTACCTTCTCCGCGTAGCCGCCGGTAGCCTATATCGACCGAATCGAGCGCCGCAGCCTCGAGCAAATCCTCCGCTGCCGGAATCCCCCAGTATGGCTTCCTCTTCCTCGCGCCGCAACCAGTCGTCGGATTTAGGGTTGAAGGACCTCGTGTGGGCACCTCCATCCCCTCCGGCGCACGCTGCACCGGTACCGGCTACCGCACCGCCATCACCTTCGGCGCACGCTGCGGCCGTCGGCCCTGCCCCAGCTTCACGACCAGACGAAGAAGATCCTTGGATACCCCCAAGGTATTTTTTTTACCATTTTTTGTTTGGAAAGAACTTGGTGAAGTTCCACAGATGAACAAGATGTCTGTTCACTCAAATTTGTAGCAAAAAAGAAGAAGAGATAAGGAAAATGGACTAAAGATGAGGACAACGATTTATACTTCGCATGGCATGCATGATCAAACACTCGTTGGAGATACTTCACATAGGCAGTCGTGGAAGCAATTTTGGGAAGGGGTTTATACAAACTTTAACCAAAGAACAAGTGGAGATGGTCGATCCTTGCCATAGATAAGGAATAGGTGGTCGACTCTAGTCATGCACTACAATAGGAAGAGGCCTCAAGAGAAAGATGACTAGTGCAGGAGGTTCGAGGAAGAAGATGACTAGTGCTATGAATTTGTATTTCAAAACTTCCAATTTGTTAGGTTTAGATGATGCTATCAATTTGTGTGACTTTATATGCATTATGAATCATCTTAGGTTAATGTTTTTATGTATAAATATGCCCAAATTTGCAAATTATGTTGAAACAAAAGTTTGCTCCTCTAAGTTATTGGGCTTTGGTTCTATTGCACAAAATTTAGAGGAGAAAATGTGAGAAGTTAACTTTTAGGGAGGCATTTCCTTCTCTAAATTATTGGGGATCTTCTAGAGATGCTCGAACAAGTATACTTTGAAGCGTTTGCTTGCATTGTGTTGAAATGTTCGGCCTACATACAAGGCCGAGAGTTTGGTATTAACTACTTCCTACTAATGTATATATGCACTTTTAGATAATTCAAAGTATACAAAGTAAAATGATTGAACCTACACACTAAAACATGCCTAGATGTATGTATTTACGAAAGTGCATATATTAGTGAACCAAGGAAGTATTAGCTACTTCCTACTAATATATGATCTCTTCAATATTTTAAAATAGACTAGATAGTATAAAATAAAATGAATAAACCTACACACTAAAACACGTCTAGATACAGGTATGTACGCTAAAAAAATCTTATGTTAATAACCAAAATAAGTATTTAGCACTGTGCTAATAAGTGGCAATCTTGATTGACGTTTTCCTCACTTGCAAAGTAAATGCCCTCTCGCGCACTGTATGCTTGCTGAAGTTTTTCTTCAAACGTGTACATCGGTCTCACTTAATACATGCATTACGCCCTAGTATTTTTTTATAAAGAGTGTTTTATTACTTAAAATTTTGTATCCTCATGATACAGTTAAGGAGATGTTACACTAGGCCTCCGCATAGTTAGAATAATGCATATCGCCACATAAATCTGATAATAACGAGAAGAAATAAAATGGTGATACAAAGCTCAAAAGATTATCAAAGCACAATTAATAAGTGTTCAAAAAGAACCAGTTCGTAGATCACACCGCCGACCATGTGGAACAAAAAGAATCCATCATCGTGTCCTCTAACCGTGTACACACTTTCATAAAATTCGCCGCACGCTCTAGATACGGCCATAAATGAAAGTGGCGGAGCTTGCCAAAGATCCATGTGGGGGCAAAAGAGAATAAGTTCTCCTTTGATTTGTACACCATCAGTTGTCAAATAATCGTACTCCTAGGTTTTATCCTAACTTAAATTTATTGACTTTGATCAATTTTACAGGAAATAGTAGCAACATAGTATGATCCCATTGATCAAACGCTGGTCTGCAGGGGGGGGAAAGGTCATAAGATCTGTACATAAATCTTCCAAAAATCTCATTAATCAAAAGAGTCCTAAGTATGACACATGTTGCTAGTCCTGTGGACTGAGCTTAGGTACAGCCCACTCCTGACGTTGCTAGCTTAGGTCTGACTGCACAAAATTGGTACTAATTTACCTGAGAAAACCGCAACTACACCATATTTTCTTTAGAAAAATCCCTGAATTTGCAAAGTAGAGCAGCAAGGCGGCGACCCAACCAGATACGCCTACACGCACTCACTAAAAACCAGGCTGCATTATTGCACAGATAGGCCGGCCACAGGATTTGGTTGGTCGCAAGCAAATAAAACAACAGGAAAGGGCGTGGATCACTTGCCAGAAACGGAACCAACGCCCACCATGCATCACTGCTCATATAGCACCAGATCGTCGGCAAATGGAACTGACGAAAGGATAGACTGTGGAATAAAAATATACTCCTACTGCAGTTAGTTGTCACACTGCACTTTCAGAGGCTTCCTAGCAGCTGGCCTGGCGCCCGAGAATCGAATCGGCCGGCCGAGGTGGAAGACAACGTTTTTCTCCGGCCGCCGCTGCTCGGTGGACACCGGATTTGATTCCTCGCGCCGGTCGTTTCGGATCCAAGGATGGAAAAGGGAGAAGATTACTTGTCTGCATATATATACGCATGTCATTTACATTACTGCCGAATGATCCAGACAGCTAGAAAAAGTAGTGTATATATCAGGTGGCTCTCCTCTCATGCATGTCTGATCTTTCTTTTCTTTTTCGAAACGGAGCTCTCCCGCATGTCTGATCTATCGTCCTCCGAGGATCCTCACGCGAAATTGCGGCTACTGCTTCACCCCTTTTCGATTTAACGAAGTGCCGTGCGACCAATAGGGAGTGCAAGGCATTTTTTGGCCAAAAAGATGCAGAGATGCGAGATGTGTCGAGCCAGCTCGATCGGCGCGGCATGCATATCCTGGACACTGAAAATGGATGTCTCTGTCTAGGTTGTGGCGTTAACCTCCTCGTGCGCGCACGCCAGGCACCAGAACCGAACACCTCTTTTGTGTTGGATTTGGACCTATCGATGGAATCTCCACAAAGATGTATAGATTGCATCCGAGTCCAGCACATAGACTCGTGTGGAATTGTGAAAATTTCTTTTCCATCGCTCCTTCTCCATCCGAGGCGGCGCCTTTGGCTCTATCCACCCGTACGTGCTCATCTGGACGTATCATCCGCGACTTTGCCTGCATCCAATGTAAGAAATGTTTTTGCATGTAAGTTTGAGTAACTTTATCACAAACTACTAGTACTTGAGGGGTGATTACGATTAGACCATGAAAAATACTCAGAATTCACATAGACAGAACGATTGAAATGAGCCCGGATTTCAATTAATAGACCCTCAAGCAGCCAAGAGTTACAACTTACATAAATAAACGGGGTGATAAGTTCACTAAACAAGCACACAAAGGAACAACAAAAGGCCAAAAAAGTTCCAGAAGCCAAGAATATCAAAAACAAAAAAAAACTGATCAAATGAAGACTGCTTGATCCAAGTGAAGAATCCTTCGTCTTGTGTTGCATAGAATCTTGAACGGAATGTTGCACAGAAAGGACGTCTAATCCAACAAACCTCCACTACACCAAACCCTGCAAACAGGAACTCGACGTCAGGCCAACAACCCACAGTGGTGAGCGGTTTAGGGTAGACATGTGTCGTTGGGATAGGGAAACCCATGTGTCATGACTCTCCTGCTTCCCTCTAGGGCCTTTATAAGGCAGGGTACGATGAGCGGGGGAGGCCTCGTTGCCTTTGCTAGTTTATTAGCTTTGCCCTTTTCGTTCCAGGAATGCATCCTTCATTTACAACCTTTGCGTCTCGAGGCTATCCTCTCGGCTTTCTATATGGCTTCAATTTTGACAAAGGCAACAAATATGCCTCTCCCTTAGAAGTCACTTAGGGCATGTTTGGTGGAATGCACCCATTTTAGTGCTCCCATCCCCCACCCATTTGTTTTGTAGGTTCGGCAGGACCCTTTTTTGCCCCACTGATGCAACTCGTAGGTATTTGGTTGCACAGATAAGGTTGCATATTGTGACCATGGTCCAAATATGGTAAGCTTACTTTGCCATTGCATATCAATTACATTCATTCATAGTGGAATCACAAGAACATGGTCTTGACGGTCACCACAGTCACGATGATGATGGTGAAATCTTTTACCTTACTATCTTGGACTCGAGGCGCTCCTTCGCCTATAGGAAAAGCTACAAGAGCCATTGGTTGATCAACCATTGCATGATCAGCTTCTTTTGGTACTCCTCGCTCGTGTCCCCTCCAAAATTTTATAGCCTTTGTAGTTGTTGTTGGAGAAATCAGTGACTTAATTTTGGCAGATTCACCATAAATTGCAGGCTTGTGGATGCCTCCCTCTGAACACCACATACCACTGACATGGCACAATAAGAATAAGTAAACTACATTATGTCAAGCATCACAAATTCACACGAGATCATAAATTAAGAGGAACATGCATAATCATTATCAAAAGTTGATCGTAACATCCTCTTCGACACTACGGGAGAATTGCCGTACGCCGACGGCCAGGCGATGTGCCGATGGCCAAATGTCGGGGCCGTCGGCACAGTAGCCTCCGGAGCGCGGCGACGAGGATGACCGTCGGCGTTAAATTGGCCGTCGGTACATGCTGGAGGTGCCGACGGTCACCGTCGGCACAGCTCTGGCCGTCGGCACAGGACCAGTCTAGCCGTCGGCACAACTTTTTTTTTTCTTTTTTTCCACTACATAACTGTGCCGACGGTTAAACCGTCGGCATAGCTTTTTTCCTATTTCTCAACGGCAGTCTTCAAAAAAGCATAACTAAATCATTCTAACTGAGAAAAATAAGTATAATATATCAAATTTTGCAGAAAAACAAGATCTATCATAGAAAAAATATCAAAAATGGAATATTTCAAATACCTAAATAAATTTTCTTATAAATGAGCTATAATGTTCGAGGTTTCATGGCTTTCACACACGCCAAAAATGAAAAAATGGTCGCTCGTGGGTCGGATTAGAAATCCGCGTCAGGGTATTGCTTACCATCCTAGGGTCCACACACGTGCCAAATATGACCTCGTTTAGGAAAATTATGCCATGTCAAGGCCGTTTTCCACCTCATTTCCCCTGAAATCCATAAAACTCCGGACGTGATAGCTCTTTTCGTGAAGGGTTTTCCAAAATAATTGCCACATCCCAGTTTTGACAAACGGGATAGTTACTATGACATATAAAATGACGCCACGCGGCTCCGTGAGATTTTTTTGACTTCGTTCAAATTGCCATCTGGCCAAAACAGCCCCCCGGGACATGCGGTATCGCCGTACCGGGCGTGCGGGTGCACCCATTCGCGAAAAACTAAACGGACAAAAATTAGCACATATAATGATGCGTCGTAGAACTAAAAACATTTCTTCCGGAATTTCTGGAGCGACGGATAGTTGAGCCCTAGTTCAAATCCGGTCAGTTTCCAGCAGATTCGGCGGGACACCGCCGAAAGCCGCATGAGTTCCCAAAAAGCTAATGCGTGCACATGTCATGTGATACGTGGTGCGTAGGTAGTCTACTATCATCGCACGGAGGTTTCATGTCATACTAAAATGTGCCCCATGTAGCTGCTTCACAAATAAAAACCGTTTGGGCATGCTAAAAATGAAAAGATGGTCGCCCGTGGGTCGGATTAGAAATCCGCACCCGGGGTCTCGCTTTCCATCCTAGGGCCCACACACGTGCCAAATATGACCTTGTTTCGGGAAACTATGCCATGCCGAGGCCGTTTCCCACCTCATTTCCCCTGAAATCCATAGAACTCCGGATGTGATAGCTCTTTTCGTGAAGGGTTTTCCAAAATAATTGCCACATCCCAGTTTTTACAAACAGAATAGTTACTATCACATATAAAATGACGCCACGCGGCTCCGTGAGATTTTTTGACTTCGTTCAAATTGCCATCTGGCCAAAACAGCCCCCCAGGACATGCGGTATCGCCGTACCAGGCGTGCGGGTGCACCCATTCGCGAAAAAACTAAACGGACAAAAATTAGCACATATAATGATGCGTCGTAGAACTAAAAACATTTTTTCCGGAATTTCTGGAGCGACGGATAGTTGAGCCCTAGTTCAAATCCGGTCAGTTTCCAGCGGATTCGGCGGGACACCGGCGGAAACCGCATGGGTTCCCAAAAAGCTAATGCGTGCACATGTCATGTGATAGGTGGTGCGTAGGTGGTCTACTATGATCGCACCGGAGGTTTCACGTCATATTAAAATGTGCCCCATGTAGCCGCTTCACAAATAAAAACCGTTTGGGCACGCTAAAAATGAAACGATGGTCGCCCGTGTGTCAGATTAGAAATCCGCACCCGGGGTCTTGCTTCCCATCCTAGGGCCCACACACGTGCCAAATATGACCTCGTTTCGGTAAACTATATCATGCCGAGGCCGTTTCCCACCTCATTTCCACTGAAATCCATAGAACTCCGGACGTGATAGCCCTTTTCGTGAAGGGTTTTTCAAAATAATTGCCGTATCCCACTTTTGACAAACGGAATAGTTACCATGACATATGAAATGACGCCAGCGGCTCCGTGGGATTTTCAAATTGCCATCCGGCCAAAACAGGGACCGCGGGACATGCGGTATCGCCGTCACGGGCGTGCGGGTGCACCCATTCGCGAACAAACCAAACGGACAAAAATTAGCACATATAATGATGCATCGTAGAACAAAAAACATTTTTTCCGGAATTTCTGGAGTGACGGATAGTTGAGCCCTAGTTCAAATCCGGTCAGTTTCCAGCAGATTCGGCGGGACACCGCCAAAAGCCGCATGAGTTCCCAAAAAGCTAATGCGTGCACATGTCATGTGATAGGTGGTGCGTAGGTGGTCTACTATCATCGCACGGAGGTTTCATGTCATACTAAAATGTGCCCCATGTAGCTGCTTCACAAATAAAAACTGTTTGGGCATGCTAAAAATGAAAAGATGGTCGCCCCTGGGTCGGATTAGAAATCCGCACCTGGGGTCTCGCTTTCCATCCTAGGGCCCACACACGTGCCAAATATGACCTTGTTTCGGGAAACTATGCCATGCCGAGGCCGTTTTCCACCTCATTTCCGCTGAAATCCATAGAACTCCGGATGTGATAGCTCTTTTCGTGAAGGGTTTTCCAAAATAATTGCCACATCCCAGTTTTTACAAACAGAATAGTTACTATGACATATAAAATGACGCCACGCGGCTCCGTGAGATTTTTTGACTTCGTTCAAATTGCCATCTGGCCAAAACAGCCCCCCAGGACATGCGGTATCGCCGTACCAGGCGTGCGGGTGCACCCATTCGCGAAAAAACTAAACGGACAAAAATTAGCACATATAATGATGCATCGTAGAACTAAAAACATTTTTTCCGGAATTTCTGGAGCGATAGATAGTTGAGCCCTAGTTCAAATCCGGTCAGTTTCCAGCGGATTCGGCGGGACACCGGCGGAAACCGCATGGGTTCCCAAAAAGCTAATGCGTGCACATGTCATGTGATAGGTGGTGCGTAGGTGGTCTACTATGATCGCACGGAGGTTTCACGTCATATTAAAATGTGCCCCATGTAGCTGCTTCACAAATAAAAACTGTTTGGGCACGCTAAAAATGAAACGATGGTCGCCCGTGTGTCAGATTAGAAATCCGCACCCGGGGTCTTGCTTCCCATCCTAGGGCCCACGCACGTGCCAAATATGACCTCGTTTCGGTAAACTATGTTATGCCGAGGCCGTTTCCCACCTCATTTCCCCTGAAATCCATAGAACTCCGGACGTGATAGCCCTTTTCGTGAAGGGTTTTTCAAAATAATTGCCGTATCCCACTTTTGACAAACGGAATAGTTACCATGACATATGAAATGACGCCAGGCGGCTCCGTGGGATTTTCAAATTGCCATCTGGCCAAAACAGGGACCGCGGGACATGCGGTATCGCCGTACCGGGCGTGCGGGTGCACCCATTCGCGAACAAACTAAACGGACAAAAATTAGCACATATAATGATGCATCGTAGAACAAAAAACATTTTTTCCGGAATTTCTGGAGTGACGGATAGTTGAGCCCTAGTTCAAATCAAGTCAGTTTCCAGCGGAATCGGCGGGACACCGCCGGAAGCTGCATGGGTTCTCAAATAGCTAACGCGTGTACATGCCATGTGATAGGTGGTGCGTAGGTGGTCTACTATCATCGCACGGAGGTTTCACGTCATACTAAAGTGCGCCCCATGTAGCTGCTTCACAAATAAAAACCGCTTGGGCACGCTAAAAATGAAAATATGGTCGCCCGTGGGTCGGATTAGAAATCCGCGTCCGGGGTCTTGCTTCCCATCCTAGGACCCACACACGTGCAAAATATAACCTCATTTCGGCAAACTATGCCATGCCGAGGCCGTTTCCCACCTCATTTTCGATAAAGTCAACCAGATTTAAACTAGAGGTACTTGATCTATTGCTCATGATTTTTGGGTAAATTAAATTGTAGGTTCAAAATATGATATGGATGTCATATTTGTATTCCTCTTATTTTTCTGATCAATTTAGATATATTATTTGCCAAATTCGTATTTACTGATATTAATTATTCCATATTAAATAAAAAGACAAAAATTAAATCATTTAATTGTTTTCAAATTCTATATTATTATTATTTATATATATTCATTGTTGTTTACTTAAGTAATTGTTTAGAATTCAAAAATATAGATATGTGGCAGCACAGTTAAAGGGTTAATATGATTGATATGATAGTATTAACAACAAGGGCGTCATTTCTTTCATGGAAGCTCATCCGAAGAGAACCAAGAAGTTAAGCGTGCTGGGGCAGGAGTAGTGTGAGGATGGGTGACCAACTGGAAAGTTTGAATACAAGTGCAATTTGACCTAAGATTAGACTTACTAAGTGTAAGTGTGATTGTGAAAGATTAACAAGTAAAAAAGAATAAGAAGGAAATTGAAAAAAAATAAAAAAATATTTATAATCTTTTTTCAAAAAAAAATTTGAAAATTTTGAAATACTATGCCGACGGTTATACCGTCGGCACAACCGACGGCCAGTCTGTGCCGACGGTGATCGGGCAGTCCCCGACCGGAACTATGCCGACGAAGCTACGCCGACGGTCACCGTCGGCACAGCCTGTGCCGACGGCCTTCCTTGCTGTGCCGACGGCTGGCGGCTGTCGGCATACTGGAGCTCTCCCGTATTGCGATACTAGCTTGATGCGCTGATTTTTTTTCGAAATGGGGAGTTAAACCCCGGCTTCTGCATCATGATGATGATACTAGCTTGATGCGGTGATGAAACATCAGAGTGTCAGGGTGATCTGATGATCACCACCCACACCGACGAGGTTAGCCGAGAATTAATCCCGCCCGCTGTCCTGCTTCGATCTTTTCGCCACCCCTTCCTCTTCCGAGGCGGCGCCTTTTGCTCGATCATCCGGACGTATCAATTATCCGCGCGGAGGTGATCAACCTTTCCATGCATCTTCCCATAGCTCGCTCTTCCAGATCGAAAGAGACGGCCATTTCTCGCGCACCGATCCATCAATGGAGCTATGGCAACACCACGCGTAGTCCCGAGCTTTCATGCGACGGTGATGCAATACAGCACCTGATGCAGTGATGCCCTGTGCCATTAGGTCGAGCGCGTAGCTAGCTCGTTTTTTTATAGGTTCCAGAAAGCGAAATCCATTGCTAGATCTCATCTTCGATGTAGCTCCGATCGAATGGAAAGCTCGGAAGCGGACATATACAAAACATGTCCCTTCTTCCCTACCGATCGACTAGGAACGCGTGACGGCTGAAGACAGCGAATTTCTAGCACTGCAGAAATAGAGAGTGAGGTCGTGCAGATCTCTGTACTGTCGCTGTAATTGGCCTAATCGGCCAGTTCGTCCCTTCTGACCATCCATGGTTGAACAAGTTTAAAGCGTTTGCTTGCATGAGATGCAATCTTTGACTTCCATACAAGGCCGAGTTTGGTATTGACTATTGAGCTCTTTGTGCCGATCTTCATTGACGTTTTTCCTGCCTTGCAAAGTAAATGCCCCTCTCGCGCACTATATCGTATATCGGTTGTCTGCTTTTTTTTTTTTTGAAACAAGGCAAAAGATTTGCCATTTCAATGATTAAGGAGAAGTTTTTTTTTGGAGGTCTTACAAATCAATCTGGCCAAAAAGGTAAAGGCCAATGCACAAGGTTACTCTCGCGGCATTACATTACTCAACGCATTAGCCCCAGCAAGGCACCACATACCCGCCTCGTTCTTGATTTTCGCTAGAATTACCGAAGTTATTGATTGGTTGCGGAGGACTTGAACATTCCTTTCCTTTCAAATATCCCAAGATACTAGCGTAGCAAGAGAAACCATCACCTTCCTAGCTTGGCCCCTTATGGATCCTTTCAATCTGCCAATCTTTGACGGTGTGGAAGTACCTATCTATTTTCTTTTAAAAGGAAGAATCCCCCGAATGTGCAAAGTTAGGGCGACCCAACCAAAATATGCATACACAGGCACTCACAAACGACCAGACTACATTATTGCACAGATAGGCCAGCCACACGATTTGGTTGGTCAAAAGCAAATAGAAAAACAAGTGCATGCACAAGAGAGAGCGTCGATCACTTGCCAGAAACGGAACCAGCGCCCACCATGCATCACCGTACCACTGCTCACATAGCACCAAATCGTCGGCAAATGGAACTAAAAATACTTGCTCCCACAGCCCGTGGTGTACTTGTCACGCTGCACTTTCAGAGGCTTCCTAGTAACTGGGGCACGAGAATCGGAATCGACCGACCGAGGTGGAAGAGAGAACGTTTTTCTCCGGCCGCCGTCCGCCGCTGCTCGGTGGTGCCAGATTTTATTCTTCGCACGTCTTTTTACTGAATCATGATTCAGAGAGCTAAAAAAGTGTATACATGTCAGGTGGCTCGCATGTGTGATCTACTATCATCATCCGAGGATCCGTGATAGCTGCGTTACTGCGTTTCGATTAACGAAGTGCCGCGCGACCAATAGGGAGCTCTGGAGTGCAAGGCACTTTTCTCGCTAAAAAGATGCAGAGATCGATGTGAGATGTCGAGCCAGCAAACCAAATGGATGTCTTTGTCTAGGGCTCTAGGCTGTGGCGTTAATCTGCTCGTGGCAAATTTGTGTCCAGACCGCCGTACTGATCGTGGGTTTCTTTTGTATTGGAGTTGGCTCTATCATCAAGGGAATCTGCAGAAAGATGTATAGATTTCAGTGTCATGCTGGGAAGTTTCGAGTCCTGCACGGACTAGTGGGGATTTGAAAATGTGTGATCTATGCATGTTGCATGATCGTAGCCGTAATTGGGCAGGGCTGCAAAGTGATGCTGATCGCCGTAACCTGGAAAATGGAGCTGATCGTGTGAAACAATCACCAAAGAGAGCACAAACGATCGCGAGATCGATGATGAGAACATATTGCATTAGGCAACTAAATTTTATGAAGGGTTGTTCGGTCCTGTAGAGCTCTTGCCTCTTTCACTTTCTACTCCTGCTAATTCTGTGCTATATGTAGTCTAAAAAAAACTTAGTATTTAAAGTCTTCTAACTGAGATATTTTGGTCGAAGTTCCACTAAATAGGGTAATATGTGTCACAAATGCATAACTACAAGGTAAAAAATTGGAATTCACTCATGTTTTGTCCATGGTTGAAATTAAGGCTGCTGTGTTTTCGACTTGGTGGTCGATGATATCCTTACGATGTTCTCGGATTTTTATGAAGGAAAACTTAACATTTCTAGATTCAATTATGGGGCGGTCATTCTGATTGACTATGGTGATCAAGCACACCACTGCATGTTGTAGTGCGAAAATCGTTTGCTTAACACTAATGAAACACCATTACACAAATATTACACCCAATAGAGTGGTTCAACAGAAACATCGCAGGTTTAAAGGTATCCAACTATAGTATTCCATATCAAAATATCCTTCACAGAAGATCTCTGAAACCTCCTAGGCACAACGAGGCTAGCCACATCCGTTCATATTCAAACCAAGATCCATAAGAAGCAACTCGTCGACTAGTCCATGACGAGACCTGTCTCAGGTACTACTTGACCGGTGATTGCTGCTAAGCAATACTCTACGAATAGGTTTTATGGTTTCGAGATTAGTACCATCCTACCTTTCATCTTAGTTTTCACTATTTCTAATCTCAGTTGTTGACTATTGTGCTCATGTGGTCTGACTTTCGCTCCTTGTAGTGGTCCTCCTTATCATCTTCTTGGGTTTGGATAAACATCCTTATCCCTTCTAAGGGTCTAGCAAGGGATAGGAAGATAGATTGAGTACAACATACTCGGCAAGTTCTAATATGTGGGTATATGATACACTATCTAGAGTTGTGGATCATGAATCCTTGGCTTTATGCAGTTTTCGAACACGGGTTTTGAGATAAAGGTGAGTTTTAGATTATGAAAACTATGTCCGTCTGCCTTCACGGGTTGTGAGAACTTCGTGAAGTTTCTTTCCCGTCGCGATCGTAGTTTTTTCCCATAATAAGAAGTATCATGGCATATTTTATACACACTCAAGAGGTGTGCTACTCTTTTCACCAACGTCTTTAGCCTTGTGCACAACCGGAAAGCTAACCACATCCAGACATTAGGCCTAGGCCCCAGTCTACAGACTAGTCAATCATTGGCCTCGTCGCGACCGTGCAATCCACCCTTTGTAATAAGTTTGGTCACGATGCCTACAGTCAGTAACCCTCCCTTCTACGTTACAGTAGTTGTCATTCCACATCACATAATGGGGACATTGCTGGCTCCCACCCACTGAATCCCGCATAGAAACAATCCAACTAAGTACATGAGGATATACGGAAGAAGGTCGAGCTGACTTACCCGCCCCACTCCGGGGTCTGTGGTCAGTGTTGTCTATACAACACTTAGAATACCTAACTATACTTGTTGTTTAATACTAAGGTTTTGTCACTATAGCGGAACGTCCACCATGGAGTTTCACTCTCAGCCGTGGTTCCACTGCTCACCTGATAGATTACTCGACCCTTAGGCCGGTAAACCTCATTTTATATTTCTAAAATAGTTTTCATTTTAATGTAATGGAAGTTTTTGAAAATAGTATTTATAAAACTATCAAATTGTTTGGAAGATTGAACTTGCCTCCCGAGTGCAAGATTATGCAATGAACAGGCTTTACATCGTCATACGAGTCAAATGGAAGAGCAGCATTGGTCCATTATGGAATAATATTTGAAATATGGTCAATATCTTGTTATGCATGATATATGGTATGCAAGCGTTCTAAACCCTCGAAATCGGCCCATGTTCGTTTCGTTATGGATTTAACTTAGGTTTAGGGTTGGCGATTTCTTACCGATTTGCTTTAGGTTAAAGTTTACTTCAGTCAACAAGTAAACCTCAAGAAATTAAGATTTCTAACTCAATATTCAATAGCGCAACAATCAAAAAAATAGATGCCATAACATGGAATGACATGATTTCTTTTAACGGGTAAGAGTCGTCATTCATAAGACAATACTAGAATGATACCCCGTGTGTGGCAATCTTCTAAGAAATTATATTGTCAAAATTAAATGGTATAGTACATATGTAATATGAATTGTCTTTAGAATTATGCAATATTCAATTGGTCAAAATAATTGAGATGCTAAATTTAATTCGCATTATTTTTTATATTTAATGGACATAAATTAGTTATGTGGACATTTTAATCAAAAATGGTGACATAGATAACTTGCATGCAAGGATACATCAATAACGAATGTTAGCGGGGATGACATGGACATTTGATTGGCTAATGGAATAGATGATGTGGATGGCTTGCATGTAAAGATAGACTAACATTAATTGCAGTTAGTGAGGTTTTGCTTTATAAGAAGTATAGATTATTTTTAAGTTGTTTAGGAAAATATGCCTTAGTGAATTCTTTATATAGCAAAAATAATAACTTTTAATATCATTTCTTAGGGTTTGATTTGACTTTCATTTTATTCCAATTGATTAGGGTTTCATATCTTTAAATGTTATTACAAGGATAATGACTTTTCGGTCATGTGGCACATTAATTGTATCCTTCTTAACAATGACCCAATGAGTGGATTATGGAAACTACTTCTTAGAGTGTGGTTTTTTACTTCCGTGGATTTCTTTAAGTTAGATATTAAATTATAACTCCTTTTCATGTTTTTATTAATTCTTCAAATTTTTATAGTTACTTGACTTTAGTTGTATATGGGAATGTTATCCACACTAATCTAAGCACTCTATTGTAATTCATATAAGTATTTGAATTTCTGAAATGAATCTTCCTAAATGTTTATTTTTTAGGGTTACACTTCTTTTCCTTATTTCATTAAAAATAATATTTATATTATTTCAAAAAAATTACATAGACCATGTCCTTCTTATAATTAGTATTCATATGACTTAGAGGACATGAATTTTTGACTTATTACATTCCTCAATACAAGATCACAATTGATCCACATTTGAAATTAAAAAAAATTCATGTTAATTTTCTTGAATTCTGAGGTACAAGAAAGAATATGAATAGGTTTTATTAAAATTTTCATCAAATTCAATGGATTGAGATTTTGATGTAGATTGATAGAGTTTATTTTTTGTAGTCATTTGGATTTTTTTTATTTTTTATGAATTATTTATGAATTTCCCAAGTTTGAATGATTTTGTGGAATTTTGATTTTAAATGAATTATTATTTTTGTATCGTGGCTACCCTAGCCAAAGACACTGATGTGTGTGGTCCAGGATCTTCAATTCCCCACGAGAGACAGAGCTCTAGAGAGAGTGGAATGATGACTCTAACTTGGTTTTCCTGGCCTGTTATAGGTCGTCGGAGGGTCGGTATCATCGATGGAGGTGATCTTTCGACGAGGTCATCTAGGGTTTCTACAACGAAGAGTCATGCTCGATTGGGGATATTAGTGAGAGGATAAGGATGAATAGGTCGCGTGGAAGATACACAGAGTTAAATACTCGCCAGTTAGGTCGGTTTTCTGGCGAAGTCGGTTTGCCCACAGCGACCGATCGAAGATGAGGGAGGGCGAGGCTTTTTTCTATTGTCTATGTTTTTGTGAAAAACCCCTCAGCACACTACGGTCTTATGTGGAAATGTGTTAAAGTTTAGTTGGGCTTCTAGGTGGGCTAGGTAGGTAGATTTCGGCCCATATAATGGTCTTTTTGTTTTTTTATCGAATTTTCTCTTTTCCTTTTCTGTTTTCTACTTTTGTGTTTTGATTTTTCAATTTGAATTCTATTTGGAATTTGATTTTATTTTGAAAAAATATTAGAATAATTGAAATACTTGACTTATTGTGAATATGAGTGAGAGGTATTTTCCGTCCCTCAATACTATTTGGAAATTGAGTGTGAGCTATTCATTTCTTCACATATCCATATGTGGAATTTAAATTGTGTTAAAATACTTAAATAAAATTTATTTTAAAATTATTATTATGAGCTTCAACATTTCTTTGGATTTGTACAGTTAGCTTTAATTTTTTTTCTCAAAGGATTGCAATTCCTTTGTTTGGAATGGAATGGTGGGGAATATTTTCCTATTAGGAAAGAATTTTAATGGAGGGAAAATTATATTTGGAATCTTAAAAATGGAATTCAGTTGAAACTGAATATTCTAAATTTCCATAGGTTCCTTATATTTATCTCTTTATTTTCTTTGGACAATTTGGAAAAGGTTTCTATATTCACACATGGTATATAGGGTTGTCAACTAGGGTTTTCCAGTTTGAGAGAAATCTCAAATTGATGCCCTCATGTTGGGAAGTACTTTATAATATCTTGAATAACTCAAAATTTAGTTAAAACATTTATAAATAATTTAAAAGGTTTATTTACTTGAAAATAATTTTATATTCATTTTTATGATTTATTCATAAGATAAGTTTGTGTTTCGGTAACATATGAAAATACTATGAGACATAGATTAATCCCATATTTGACAAGGTTTGAAATCGTGCTTCTCAACTCAAATATATTCATGGAATTCTTAGACTGTTACTTGCCAAAGAAAATTTAAAATCTATAATTTCCCAATGTTTTGGATGCACTTGAAAAATATGCAAAGATAATAATGGCCTTCTTTGACATATGGAGATATCCACTTTGTCAATATATCTTACTAAAATCATCACACAAAAGTGATGAATTGAAATTTTTACTAGAGTCTAGATTATCACCATAGGACTACTCTTAGAATTGATTCGCAAAGGTATGAGGTATCTTCATCTCAACACAATTCTTAAGTTTAGGTTTTTAGGTTTAGCAAGGCTTGCAATCATGGCATTATTTCTTTGATGGAACTAATAAGCTAATTCAATGGTGAAGCATTGAATCACAAATTTGACTTGTCTTCTGGATTATTAAGGCATGCATGAGCCCTTGTTTAGAATAGAGCATTGTATCCACTTAGTTTCTCTCATCATTAAGTAGGATTTATACTCTTTTAAAAGGATTGGATACGGAAGTTGATTGTTGGTTTAATGTTATAGGTGCTTTTCCCAAATGATATCATACGTGTGGTTCCTCATTGGAGCGTGAACATATATGTGGTACTAAGCATGTTTAAGTACTATGGTGGAACTCTAGTCAACAATAGGATCCATTGTATATCATGATCTACTGGTACTGGCACTTCTACTGTCATTGATCCCCTATACCAATGGTTTGATCTTATTGATCGAAGGTATCAGTGCTCTAATTACTCTTCATGATTTTTAACTATATCAACCTTTGAAGATTACCCGTTCTTTTGCTTGGTGGAGAACTGTTTTTCGTTCTTCTTCTCCTCCTAGATGCTTCACTTAATTAACCATCTCTAGATCTCTCTCTAACTTCCTCTCATGCAGTTTCTAGTTTGTGTGCCTTGGGTTGGGGGTGAGGGTAGGGGTCGAATGGATGGGCTATTTATAGTTCTCTAGGATGCATAGCAAGGTGACACCTATGTGATAACTCCTCAATTGCATGGGCCACTAGGATACTTGGTGTCAAGCTCTTCTTGGAATTGCATAGTAAAGTAACACATACATGATGACTTCTCACTTGCACGGATGACTAAGATACTTGGGTGTCATGCTCATAGCCATTCCTTAGCCATGAGGTAACTTATGTGGCATGGTAATTATTACCTTGTAACCTTTATTTTTAACCATGACAAGTGGTTTTTGTCCCTAGATGTGTTTTGCGCAAAATTGAATATGTGGGCCAATTTGCATCTTTAAGTTAAAATTTAAATTGGAAATGTGGACTGGTCATTTTAGGCCTTATTGACTAAGTTAGAATTTAATTAACAATATGAATGATCAAATAGGATCTAAAGATGACTTCAGTTCCAATGGTTTTGATGCACCGAGGCACAAACCCTCGTAGTTAATTAAATTCAAGTTATTTGATATATTTATCATAATGTAAATGGGCTTAGCTTTATTGGATTTCATATATATTTTTTTGTGTATAAACTTGGTCAAACTTAAAAAACGTTGACTTTTGACTAATCCTTAGACGCCTTACATTTTGGGACGAAGGGAGTATATTGCATCGCCAAAGTTCTCTCAAAAAGTTTTAAATTTTCCTGGATTTTACATGCATAAATAAAAGGCACACATCTATTTTCTTATTATTGTAGCCTCTAAACCTAGTATATTGCATTGCCAATGGTTAGGGTGCAGATAAAATACAAAATGTGTAGACCTATTTTTCTTTTGAACGTTCTATTTAATATGTTCACGAAAGTGTTGAATAATAGGGCTATCCTAGTGGCTAATGAAGTTATTTCTAAGATTCAATCAACTTTCATGAAAGGTAGATTTATTTTGGATGGTGTGGTTGTACTTCATGAACTGTTCATTACATTCATCAAAAAATAATCTAGTGTATTTTTTGAATTTGATTTTGAAAAACATATATGACAAAATCAACCAAGATTTTATGTTTCCAGTGCTAGAAATGACATGTTTTCTTGTAGCTTTTATCAAATGGATTAAACATGTTTTTGATTGGATGAAATGTTAATATTTTGGTAAGTGGTTTTAGTTGGTCCCTATTTTTTTACTAGGAGAGGTCTAGGGCAAGGTGATCCATTGTCTCCGATTCCTTTCGACATTTCTGCGGATGTTCTAGCTACTCTAATTATGGGAGATACTGAACAAGATATTATTAAAGGGTTGATTCTGGAGTTATATGAATGTGGACTATCGATGTTGCGATACGATGACGATGCGATATTATGTTTGAGGATGACTTGGAGAGTGGAAGAAATCTTAATATTATCATATGTACTTTTGAACATATGACATGTCTAAAATTTAATTTTCTTCAAAGCAAAATCTATTGTTTTGGACATGCTAAGGAAAAGCAGGAAGAATATGAGTATATTTTCACCAGCAAAGATGGTGATTCCTATTTTAAGTATGTAGGAATTCATGTTCATTATAAAAGAGTAATTCTCATTGGAAAATGGGGGAGGAGAAAATTGACAATAAAAATCCAAGTTCCAAGGAAATCTTCTATCTTTGGGAAATAGAATTATTCTCACAAAAACATGCTTAAGTTGCATCCCAAAATTTATGCTTTCTTTCTTTGAAATTCCTGGAGGCGTTCTAAAGCGTATGGATCTTTTAGAGATAGAGTTTTGTGGCAAGGAAAAGACGGTATTAGTAAGTACAATTTAGTTAAGTGGAGTGATATCTGTCGTCCTAGAGATCAAGGAGATTTGGGTTTTATAGTTCAAATTTGAGGAATTAATATTATCTTGTTGTGTAAATGTTTATGGAGACCCAAAACTGAGGATGGTGATCGGCAAAAATTACTCCTAGTTAAATATGTGAAATCCGGAACTATTACTCAGGATAGAAATTATGTTGAATGCTCTCGCTTCTGGTGTGGCCTGATGGAAGTGAAGAACATGTTTTATAGCTACCGTAAAATAATTATAGGGGGTGGAGAAAAACCAGATTTCAGGAAGATGTATGGGTGGGACAAAATCCTTTCCGTCACCTTTTCCGTAGAATTTATAATCTCCCTTTTCGCATCAAATTACGGTTGCTAAAGTTTTTGCTCAAAATTTCAATTGCATTCGATTTAGATGGTCCTTGTATGGTGCTCTCCCTCACCACCCCAATGGGAACATAAGAACCTTAAAATGGAAAAGGTAACATTGTGAAATTCAAAAATATCAAATATGACCAAGAAAAAAGGGACATGTGAATGGGAAAACCGAGACACGCGAGCGGGATGGGACACAAAAAACAAATGCTCATGTCTGATGTCGCTAAAGGACAACACAAATCGAAACGCGTGCGCGGATGGTCAGAGGTTGGCATGTTTGTTTGCCAACAATGGGTTTCCTCGCATGCGTGGAGATAAAAAAATGGGCGTTTGGATGCCCCACGGAAGAAAACTTTCCTGCATTGCATGAACTTTAAAGCACCCGAAAAGTTGTATGAGGGGGAACGCTCGATTCGGCTGTTTCTCGAGATGCAACCTTGTCTCGCGCTCGCTGGGGCAAAAAATGTGTTGCGCTGATGCGAGGGAGGGGTGGCGGGAGCCCGTACGCGCGAGCGAAATTACGGTGGGAGAAATTCGGGTCACCTACCTCCGATACTCCTCCCTATTTACACCTCCCCACCTCACCGCCCAAAACCGCGCCACCATTTTCCCCCTTTCGATCTCTCCGTCCATAGCTGTTCGCCGGCAACCAAGGTAAGTGATGAGTTGTTCTCAAGCCGGTGGACCTCCGCTGCGGCTCTTCTTCCTCAGCCGCTCAACATGTTGTCGTCTTCCTCCGCTAGGTCCAACTGCCAGATCACTATGAGTACCTCCCAACCCTAGCTTAGATCTATACTAAGGCTGTTTGTATGTGTAGGGATAGGGAATTCTTGATTCGATCTAGTAGTTTTGCCAACTTGGTGCTTCGATATGTACGACCTAAAGTTTTTATGCTTAGTTTGTTTCTTCGTCTATACTTGTAGAGTAGTTTTGCTAAGTTTATGCTTTGATTGTAAGAGTAGAGTAGTTTTGTTTAGTTCTTCCTTTGATATGTAATAGTACAGTAGTTTTAAGCCTACAATGCATTTCTAAGATTTCTAGTGACCGTTATTTCGCCGAACACATATTTCTGCACTCTTCTAAGCCAAGTTGTCAATGTATAAGTGCGATAGTTGGTACGAAGATTGGTTCTACGATGTGTACAACTACTCCTTGTACCAACTATGCATTTATACATGACAGCATGCACAGAAGATTAGTACTTTGTTATGTTCAATATGTGTGCACACAACGTGTTTGGAACATCTTTAAAGCTTGTTAGCGTGCTTTCTTGCTTACCATTGTTGCATAATGTTATCCTCAGAGCTTCTAAGTGTTAAACAAGTAGTTTGTTTACTAATGTTCTTGCACCCGCTACTTTTATTTTCTATATAGGACGCGACTGATACGTCCAAAACGTATCTACTTTCCCGAACACTTTTGCTATTGTTTTGCCTCTAATTTGTGTATTTTGGATGCAACTAACACGGACTAACACTGTTTTCAGCAGAATTGCTCTGGTGTCTCGTTTTTGTGCAGAAATCCAACTTTCAGGAAAATCCTCGGAATTTATGTGAAAGGTCTTATTTTCCCGGAAGATTGACGGAGCCAGAGGGGCAAGCCAGGTGGAGGCCCGAGGCCCCCACACACTAGGCCGGCGCGGCCTAGGAGGGGGGCGCGCCGCCCTACTGTGTGGCCGCCTCGGCTGGCCCCCGATGCCCTCCTTTGGACTACTTAACGCCTTCGACCTAAAAACGCACGGGGGGTTAGAAGAAATCGCCAGAAGACATCCAGTACGCCGCCACCGTCGCGAAACTCCGTCTCGGGACCAGAAACTCCGTTCTTGCACTCCACCGGGACGGGGAATTGGAGGAGATCATCGCCATCATCACCACCGACGCCTCTCCATCGACCAGCCATGTTTCCCCCATCCATGTGTGAGTAATTCCCCCGTTGTAGGCTGAAGGGGATGGTAGGGATTGGATGAGATTGGTCATGTAATAGCATAAGGTTGTTAGGGCATAGTGCCTAGTGTCCGTAATTGGTACTTTTATGATATTGTTGCAACTTGTTATGCTTAATGCTTGTCACTAGGGACCGAGTGCCATGATCTCAGATCTGAACATGTTATCAATTCATGATTATATTCATTGCTTTATGATCTTACCTGCAAGTTGTATACATGTATTGTTGTCCGGAACCCGAGGCCCCAAAGTGACAGAAATTGGGACAACCGAAGGGGAAGGCGGTGATATGAGGATCACATGTGTTCACGGAGTGTTAATGCTTTGCTCCGGTACTCTATTAAAAGGAGTACCTTAATTTCCGATGAGATTCCCTAGAGGCCCGGCTGCCACCGGCTGGTAGGACAAAAGATGTTATGCAAGTTTCTCATTGCGAGCACGTACGACTATATATGGAACACATGCCTATTGATTGATTAGTACTTGGATACCGTTTTAATATTATCTGCAAATGCCATGCCTTGATTGTTACATGAGTTTCTCTCATCCATGCAACGCCCGTTCATCCATCCCCTGTGCCTACGGTATTTTAATCCTGTCGTTTACTATAATCACTAATGCTGTCTTTGTTACTCTGTCTGCTCGTTATTTCACTACTGCTCATCGCTATAAAGCCGTTACTACTCGATAAACTCTTGCGAGCAAGTCTGTTTCCAGTGCGGCTGAATTGACAACTCCGTTGTTAAGGCTTACAAGTATTCTTTGTCTCCCCTTGTGTCGAATCAATAAATTGGGTTTTACTTCCCGCGAAGACTGTTGCGATCCCCTATACTTGTGGGTCATCAAGACTATTTTCTGGCGCCGTTGCCGGGGAGCATATCTTTATTTGCAAATTCACTTGGATTGATATTGTTCGCTGAAAATTCTCCATCATGGGTAAACCTCGCGATACTAAAGTCGCCATATTACCATCCACTACAAGAAAAGGTACAACTCTGAGTACATCTGCTGCTCTTGATTCACCATCTGTGATTTATAAACTTGTTTCACCACCACATGCTTCACATGTTGGTACTTCTGCTAGATCTGAAAATTCCTCTCATAATTTTGATGATGCTTCTGCTGTGCTTGATAATGATGGTTCGTTAGGATCTTTTCTAGATGCTACAATTGCTAGGTCTAGACAAATTGAAAATACTGAAACTCCTAATGAAGATGTTGCTACACCTGTTAATTCACCTGAGTCGGTTGAATACTCTAGTGATGATCTTGATGAAGATTATGTAGAAATTGATGATGATTTTATTGATAAATGCAATGCTACTACTGATGCAAGAAAAATTAAAAAGTTGCTTGCACAACATATCGTTAGATATAAAGCTGTCTCCTGATCCTAAATTTGCCACATCTCCTATAAACATTAAGGATAAGGATTATGATTTTTCTCTTGATTTGTCTCATATATCTATTGTTGGGAAAACACCTTTTTGTGGTACTGAAAAAGAAAGTGTTGTAGAACACATGATTGAGCTATCTAATCTGAGTAGCTTGTTTTCTGATGATGTTAAGAAGCGTACTTATTTCGTTGCTAAAATTTTCCCTTTCTCATTAAAGGATGATGCTAAAACTTGGTATAATAGTTTGCCACCTGATTCTATTAATAGTCCAAAAAAATTGCTGATGTTTTCTTCCGGAAATACTTTCCTGCTAGTGCTCAACATATTGCTTTGCAGAGAATTTATAATTTTGATCAGGAAGATGGAGAGAAATTGCCTGAGGCTTGGGATAGATTTTGCTCTCTTATTAGAGCTCGGCCTGAACATGATTTGGAAAAGCATGATTTACTTGATATATTTTAGAGTGGACTAACCATTGAGTCTAGGGCATACCTGGATAGTTGTGCTGGTTGTGTTTTCAGGAAAAGAACTCCAGACGACGCTGAAGAATTATTGGCGAGAATAGGACGAAATCATGATGATTGGTCTACACCTGAACCAACCCCGACACCAATATTGAAGAAGAGGGGTATGATTAAATTAAATGATGAAGATATGAGGGAAGCCAAGAAATCTCTTAAAGAAAAAGGTATTAAATCCGAAGATGTGAAGAATTTACCTCCCATAGAAGATTTATGTAAGATCACTCCCCATTCATCCATCATTGAGGTACATTCTCTTCAACGCTTTACTAGGGAAGATATTCCGTATTCAAAACCTCCTGCTCAATGCTTAGATGAGTTTGATAATTATATTGTTAAGCAAAATAATTTCAATATGAGAGTAGAGAATCATTTAATGGAAAATTCTCAAGCTATTAGTGAATTGCATGGTATTGTGGAGAGAACCTCCAATGATGTTAAGATACTTGTTAAACATTTTCATATGGTTCAAACTCAAATTGATCAACTCACTAAAGTGCAAAATGATTTGTTAAAAAATAATTCTAAAGAAAAACATGCTTATGAAGTAACAACTAGAGGCGGTGTTTCTACCCAGGATCCTTTATATCCTGAAGGGCATCCCAAAAGAGTTGAACAAGATTCTCAAGGAACTAAAACTAGTGCTCCATATAAGAAAAAGAAAAAGAAACATAAAACTGTTGTAGAATCTTCTGAGCCTGCTAATGATCCTAATAATATTTTTATTTCTGATGCTGAAACTGAAAGTGGTAATGAACATGATAAAGATAATGATAAGAATGATGCTTCTGATAAAGAAGAGGTTGAAGAAGAACCTGAAAAGCATGCTAAAAATAAAAAGTATACTAAAGAAGATTTTATTGCTAAGAAACATGGTAATGAAAGGGAACCTTGGGTTCAAAAGCAAATGCCTTTTCCTGCTAAGAAACTAAAATCAAAGGAAGAAGAACATTATAATAAATTTTTCGATTGGATGAAACCTTTATTCCTGCAAATACCTTTGACTGATGCTATTAAATTGCCTCCTTATTCAAAGTATATGAAAGATATTGTCTCTAACAAAAGGAAAATTCCTAATGAGGAGACTTCCACTATGCTAGCTAATTACTCTTTCAATCGTAAGGTTCCAAAGAATCTTGGCGACCCAGGTATACCGACTATTCCTTGTTCAATCAAGAATAATTATGTTAGAACTGCTCTATGTGATTTGGGAGCAGGTGTTAGTGTTATGCCTTTTTCTCTTTATAAGAGACTTTATTTAGATAAGTTGATACCAACTGATATATCTTTGCAAATGGTCGATAAATCTACTGCTATTCATGTTGGTATATGTGAGCATGTTCCTGTTCAAGTTACTAATAATTGCTTAATATTAACTGATTTTGTTGTGTTGGAAATGCCTGAAGATGATAATATGTCTATTATTCTTGGGAGACCTTTTCTTAACACCGTAGGGGCTGTTATTGATTGCAATAAAGGAAAAGTTACTTTCAATGTCGATGACAAGGAGCATACCGTTTATTTTCCCAAGAGGATTGAGAAAGCATGTGGAGTTAATACAATTTCTAATGTGAGAACTATCAAAGTGGGAACCATTGATTGTCCTATATATGAGCCTAAAGAAGAATATCAAACTCTTGTGATTGGATCCATATCAATACAATACAAGGTAACATGATTGATTTGAGGTTTATTTCTTCTTATGCTATGTAAAATTTATTTCGTGGCAAGACTTGATCAACCTTGTTAACAAATTTATTTTATATGCATAGAGGAGCTAAACAACATCTCTTTCTTCCTCCACTTGATCTACTTGCTGTAGCACTTTTGTTTTTCAAAGTTCTTTAGTTAATTAGAGATTTCTAAATTTTTTCTTCCCAGTAATAATAAATTTAATACCCAGAAATGTGCATTTTTCAAAGTTTTCAAAAATTCACAAAAATTATACCATTGGTCCTATTTTTTGACGAGGCACCTGGGAACACCTGGGGATGACCAGTGGGGCACCCCAGGGTGGCACCCCACAGGCCGGCGTGGCCAGCAAGGGGGCGCGCCACCCTGTTGTGTGGGCCCCTCCTTGCCCCACTACTTCATCTCTTCCTACCACTCTCTTCTCTCTCCCAAAAAAACTCGCACCAGATTTCTCTCACTCGCGTTTCTGCTCAAGAGCTCCAGATTTCTCGATCTCTTTGCTCAGCCGCAGTTTCGTCTGAAATTTGGCACATTTGCTCTCCGGTATGTGACTCCTCCGATCATCCAAGTAGAATTTTGTTTGGTTGAGTATATCTTGAATATTTTGCTGCTGTAGGTAACATGTTTAGTGAGCTTGCATGCTTGTTCTAAGTGGTAAAAACTAGTTTTAATGCATGATTAGTACCCTACCAAGTCCCCATAGTAGTTTCCCTCAATTATATGTCACCAAATCAAATTTTATAACGTTTGTTGAAAAATTTCAGAAAAGGGAGATGGACAACTATAACTTTGGAGAAGTGTTTGAAGGGGAGACGACAAGCTCGAGGAGGCCCTCAAGGGCAGCCACTCGGATTAGACGATCCTATAATGAGGACGTCATCGCACCGAGCTTCGAACACGAAGAAGACAATGGAGCCCCTAACGCTTCATCTTTCCCATGTTATAACTTTTTGAGTAATGCAGGGTTGCTGGATGATTTCATGACCCTCGTCGGTAAGGCGGGCTTAACCACCTACATGGGAGATGAGAGGGAGCAATACCACATGCTCACTAAAATCTTTGTGGAGAGCTTCAAGTTCAACAACAAGCACTATCACCCAACAGTTGCATTCAGGATCTATGGTAATCCTATTACTATGAAGTTGTAGGTACAGCGAAGAGGATCGAGGACAATCCCAGGGCTTTGCTTGAGCTCTATCGAGAGATCACCAATGATGACTGCCGCACCATTCAGCGTGGCAAGATAAGAAACATCCAACTCCCTGCCATTAAGTATTTTGCTTATTACCTTGCTACTAGCATTGTTGGTAGGGAGAACACTAGCAATATTTCTAGATATCATCTTGCTTTCTTAATTGCTGCACTCACTGGAGAGACACCTTATCATCTTGGTGCTCTTATTGCTCGCCGCTTGTCTAACAGGGGGCCTATTTTTGGAGGAATTATTGCATCACGCATTTTAGCATATCTAGAACTTCCTCTTGACCCTACTGATGTGAAACTAACTCCTATAAGGCTTGATATTGCTGCTATGAAGAGTCATCAATTTGTTACAACTGACTCTAGTTTAGATAATATTGTCTATAGAATGTTGTTTGCTGACGGGGAAGAGAGGGAAGTTCCATTGCCACAGCCAGATTTGTTCAGTGTTGACAGGAAACCATGGTCGCGCTCTAAGGAGGAGATGGATGAGAAAATGAAGATACAAGGCTTCCATCAGCAGCATGACTCCGAGGACGCCGAGCCCTCCTACGACTACACCGTCACGTATCCGGGTGCTTCTTCCAGCACATACCCGGAATATGATCCATCTTCATCGTACTACGGAGGTGCTACTTCATGGGCACCATGGGATTGATCTCCACTTAGGCCAAAAGCCTAAGCTTGGGGGAGGTATACCGGCATCACTCATTCTTTGCATATTATGGTTGCTGGATACTTGTACATACTTGTTTAGCTTCTTAAAGTGGTTTTCTAATAAGAGGAAGATGATATTTGGGGAAGTGCTGATTGAAAACAGATTCTGGACTGTTACCAAAAAAATCTCAAAAACAGCCGGAACGTTATTTTGCGAAGCCAATTTTTGTGCATGTTCCCCAGGTTGTTATCTAACTTTCATTAGTTGAACACTTTTCGAGCTGAGCAGCGGAAGAATTTCTTAAAAATCGATTACTGTACTGCTGTCAAGTTTGACGAAATTCTGATACTTTGTGTTTATGCGACTCTTTTAGTTTTCATTTTCTTGTTTTTGCTTTGTTTTTTTCCTAAAACACAAAAAGAACAAAAATATTTCTGTTGTTTCTCTTCACCATTTATTTATTTTGGTTTCTTGCTTTTATTTTGCTTTGTTTGCTATCGTTGGTTTGCTATAAGAAAATCCAAAAAGATTTTGCTTTGTTTTCTTGTTTCCTTTTGTTCTTGTTTCCAATTCGAAAACACCAAAAATATTTGTTGTTCTTCTTTGGTTTTGTAAAGTTCATTATGAGTTCAATGGTCTTCGGTGGCTGGAGCGTGGTTTTCATTTCATATTATTCAAGCTACACAAGTGAAAAGGCAATAATGACGATCTACGACAATCCGATTGTGGTGAGAGGCTGGTATGAACTCTATTTGTTTTCATTTTTGTACATATACACATCCATGTGAGCATGCTTAGTTGGTTCATGTGAGGTATATGTCATTTAAGAAAGTCTAGTAGTTCATGATCTCTCATGATTAGCTCCAATTTATTAATATGAGTAGCATGTCATAAATATTTGCTTGCATTGTTTTATTCATAGATCGATATGACATTGTGGTATCCTCCTCTGAATAATTCACTTGAATCAACTTGGCACATGCTCACGCATGCATATGACTGAACAAAAGTCAATTAAGCCTCGATGATTTACTTTACCTCGGAGTTCTTGTATCACTTTTATGCCTCCGTTAATTTATTTTGTCGCAAGCATGATTATGCCAGTTATTGCTCTCTTGATTGTCGCTTCCCAGTCTATTGCTAGCCTTCACTTGTACTGAGCGGGAACGCTGCTCGTGCTTCCAAACACCTGAAAACCAAGTTATTCCAAAGTGTCCACCATAAATACCTATGCATGGCATTTCAAACCATTCCAAGTAAATTCTCATGTGCTACCTTTAAACCTTCAAAATGCTTCTCAATTTGTGTCAATGTTTTATAGCTCATGAGGAAATATGTGGTGTTTATCTTTCAATCTTGTCATTTACTCCCGACGGACTTTCATAATGGACTAGTGGCATATCCGCTTATCCAATAATTTTGCAAAAAGAGCCGGCAACGGGGTTCCCAGCCCCAATTAATCAACTTTCATTAATAATTCTCTTCACATGTTTTGCCCCGATTTATCGTTAGCTAACTTAAATTGCAAATAGACACTCCTCCATGGTATGTGATTGATGGAAGGCACCCGAGGATTCGGTTAGCCATGGCTTGTGTAAGCAAAGGTTGGGGGGAGTGTCATCCATAATAAAACTAAAGTACGTGTGTAAACAAAAGAGAAGAGGGATGATTTACCTTGCTGGTAGAGATAACGTTCTTCATGGGAGCTGTAATATCCCAGGTTTAGAGGCAACAAAATAAGAGAACACCAAAGTGTGCATTGCATTCATGCATAGAAAATCCGGGGGATTTTCGCGCTTTCAAATAAAACTTACCACGAAGCATGAAGTTTCACTTGACTTGCTCGGAATTGAAGTAGATCATCAAGTCAAGCGCTATAAACTTCACCGTGACCTTTGCTAAACCCTTATTTTGGGTAGACATAATTTGATCCATAGGTTGGATCAAAAAGGAACTAGAACTATTACACAACACTTAAAAGTTAGCAACTACCTTTGTGTGTAATTTAATTCACTTATAAATAAGGTAAACCACGAGGGTCTAAAGTGCATAAAAGCCACACATTCTTATTTAAATCATAACTTATTAAATACATGGAATATCATAAAACTAAATCCATTTACATTATGAATTATAGTTCAAACTATTTGAATAAAACTAACTATGAGTATTTTGAAACTCATATGATCATGCCTTGGTGAATTCAAACACCAACTATCCAAATTTGAGAAATAACCCTCAACATTAACCTTTTCACCAATATTATAATATAAATCCAATCAAATATAATATAGTAACTCATCAACAATAATAAAACCATCCACAAGATATTTAGTAGCAAATGCCACTTGGCTATCCAAAATAAATCATATGAGAGGATAATGATCTTGCCACATGGGATGAAAATATCTACATGACTTGCACTTCAAGCTTTGCCACCTCATGCTCAAAGGATTGCTATGGATGAGGGCATGACAACCAAGCACCTTACTCATCAAACCAACACAAGAGTCACCACCTATGTGTCATGATACTAGAGCTTGCCCAAGCCTATAAATAGAGCCACACCCTTCATCCATTTGCTCATCAAGTACCATGATACATGGGAACAAACACATAGAGCCATTCCATGTGAATTAGCTAGGATCAAGATGAAGAAGCTAGGAGGTGGAGGCATACCACAAGATGCAGGTTTATCCGAATTCCAGAAGAACAAGCTACATAAGATACCAAGGTAGTATTCCTAGGCAAACCATATATTTAGAGGATCATATCATCATCTCTTGAGTAGGACCTTAGGATATTCCAAGACCTTGAGAAGTGAGAGAAGTTATAATACTAATCATATCCATGTTCATACAAGAATATTAAGGAAGTACTAAACCTAGTTGTTCAAGTCAATATTTTATATTGGAGGTGAGAACCCTATTCCAATAGCAATACCTTAGGAAACCAATTCCATAATCATCACAACTTGGTATTAATTATAAACCCTAAGAATCTAGGATGAGTGTGATGAGAGGAATATTAAAGAGGGATTAGTGAGGAATGAGTGGATCTTGTCTAATGAATAATCATAACTTGTAGATATAGATGATAAATTAAACCATATGATTAATAGATCTCATCTATCACATAAAATAATAAGTATATCACTAGAAGTTAACCCTAGATCCCAATTAAGTTTCGATACAAGTGTCATTTGGGATTATAAGTAGAACCCTGCCATGCCTCATGCCTATTCTATACTTCAATTAGTAAAGCATCACTAAAAGCTCTAAACCTTTCAAATAGAATCCACCCCACATAAAATATTAGGTCCTAACTTGTGTATCATAGATCACAAGTATCAACCAAGCCATATATACCTAGGGCCTAAATGCCACTTGGTGAGTAGAGTAAAACCAACATCCAATCCTATTTGATGTTCCAAATAATTGATTAGTTGACCAATAGGAATAATGTGTTATAGTTGGACCATCACCTTAGCAATTGAATAAACCAAGATAAGCATGGGAATTATCCTAAGTAATCCAAGTTAGAAGTTGCTAAGCAAGATTAGTAATTATAGAGTTTAATCAATCATATTCTTAAACCCAAAGAACCCACATGAAATCATAAACCCATTCTATTCACAACACCATTTAATTTAAAATTCAACCATAATTAAAATAGATATGAACAATCAATATTGTTAAGCACACTATTTTAACCTAATAATATTTTTACAATTCACATGTTCTAAATTTCAAACCATTTGAATGGATCTGGTTCTTAAATTAAAAAGGAAGTGAGATTGATATCAAAACCCATTTCTATTTCAATTAAAACCTCACATAATATTAACCTAATAATAAGTTGAATATGTATTTAAAAAGTAACACTAGGCAGTAAGTAATAGTATTAAGTTATCTTAATATTCATAATTTAAAACCTGCAAAGCAAAACAGATTTCAAATTTGAATTCAAACCAGTAAATAAAAACAGAAAAAGAAAAACAGAAATTTGAAAAAGGAAAATGGAGGGAGAGCCTTACCTGGCAGGCCGCAGAGCCTGAGACCAAGCACCACCTCGACAGCCCAAGACTAGCCTAGCCCACCAACGAAAACAACCCACATACCGTTTCAAGTGCTTCAAAAATCGTGCGAGAGGAGGCCATCGTCTTCGTCTACCTCTCCGAGCTCGACACCGCGGCCGCCGCGAGACGCCATCCTCGTCGATGATAAGGACGTCCCGACGCGTAGAAGCTTCCGAACTCCTCCCTATGTATCTCGCGTCCGAGCCTATCCGGAAGAAAAAGATCGGCGCCCAGACAAACTCTCCAGACGCCGCCACCCCTCGGCCATCATCGTCGTCGTGTCGCAGCCTCCGTGCTCCCCTCGGCCTATAAATGGGGGGGAAATCACCGCCGAGCACTTCTTGATCTCATCCACCCATCCAGATCTTCCCTATATCTCTCTATCTCTCAATTCCATCTGCGCCAGTTCGCCGGAGTCGAGGAAGAACACGGTGGTACAGGCCACCCCAGCCTCAGGCGCGTAATCGAGGAGAAGCGCCTGGCGCCGTAGATCATCTGGGAGGAAGGAATCGTCCTGGATCTTCCTCAAGCCGACGAATTTCGCCGATCCCTTTTGCAGTACCTCGCCGGTAATGGCGAAATTAAGCTCGTCTCCGACAGCAATCATCGTTGCCGACCACACCAGCAAGTTCACGGTGAGCTTGCGCATCGATAGAACCTACTTTCGCTTCCTAGAACCCTCTGTAGCTTGTGTTTGCATCTTGGCCGGAGAGAACCGCCGCGGAGCATGGTCGCCGGCGTAGCTCCGGTGATCCCCTCGCCAAAACACCACCACCATCATGTTCGAGGAGCTTGAGGGGAGTCGTAAAATCATATTCGCGCGTCCCGGGGTAACTAAATCGACGGCGCCACCGTGTGCAGGCCGCCGGCGTTTAACCGCCGGCAACGCCAGCGTGGCGATGGGGCCTCGAGCAGTAGTTGACTGGTCGTTGCCATCGTGGCAACTGACCCAGTCAGTGACCCCACCTGTCTGTCTCTGTAGCTAGGTAACGAACCGGTACACTTAGTATTTTTGTTTAAATTTCAAATTCCAGTAAATATCTGAAACTTTACAAAATCATAGAAAATTCATACTAACTCAGAAAATTATGAATAATATATCAAAATACTCACAAAAATAAACTCTATTCAAATAAAATATAAAACAAAAATGTGTGTCAAAACAAAAATCCACTTATTTTTAACTTTATTAATTATGCCTTTCCATTTGTTCTAAATACAATTTGAATTCAACAAATAGTTAAATATCAAAAATTAAATTTTAACTATTCAGTAACTAAGTAAAATGATAAGATTAATTTTATTTACCATATTTGCATTAATTTATTTATTAGTGGTAATTCATAAACCCTAATTTGCAAATTACTATTTTTATTTTCTTTAAATAATAATAACTCAAGAAAATAGTAAAAACCAATATCATTTTGGTAGCTCAACAATTATTTACTTAAACATTCTTAAGTTAACAAGTTAAATACTTTAAAACCTAACAATAATTAGGAAACCCTGAATTCTAATTAAATCCAAACTAGTAATTATTTTAATTCTTAAACCCTCTAAAAATTAATAGCATGTTAAAATTATTAATAACTCTATTTCAAGTACTTAATCTCATTAGTTCTAGTACAAAGTATTACTCTAAGAATTGGATCATAATTTAGAAACCTTAGTTTTATTCTAAGTTAGAAACTGGATTCCATTATTTTATGTGTTCATCCTAAATAGTTGCAATCCTAAAACCCTAGGGGTTTAGCTCATGTAATCATATAAGTTTCATCTATACCTATAGAACCCTAGTAAGAAACAAATGAATGCATGCTTATGATCCATTAGCATAAACCAAGTCACATGAGATTATCATTTCATGTTCCTATTCTTAATTAAAACCTATATGATTAGCTAGTATCACCTAGGTATAAACCCTAACTTGCTAATTGGATTAATACCATTAATCACCACTCCTATATACCATACCATTAGGATCAACCTCAACCATCATAATTTAGTAGAACCATAATGAGGAACCCTAGTATCAACCTTGTGTAGTAATTCACATTACATGCTCCTATCCAACTAAACCCTATTAAAGAAATGATAAACCATTTAGTTTAGAAGCAATTAGAGATCACTTAATGAAGCAGTTGTGAAACCATAGTAAACCTTAATAGCTAATTTATAGAACCATCTTGACCATCATCCTTTGATATGATGCTTAGAAGAAACCATAGCAATAAACCTACCAATACTTGCTATATAGAAACCCATTCCAAGTTAAGAACCAACTAGTTCCTATTAGTGAAATTAAATGAAACCAATAGTAAACCCTAGAGTTACATAGCTCCTATGTATAGTAGTTCATACCCTTATTTAACCTGTTCTTCAAAAGTTATTCTTTTGAAGTACAAATGTCAATCAAACCTTAGAAGCCCTAATCTTTCTTTGAAATACATATTATCACTTAAACAACATGTTCTTCAAAAGTTATTCTTTTGAAGTATAGTATAAGTAATCATCAACCATGTTCTGTAGAACTTAAAATCCACCACTATTCTTTATGTGTATGATTGTTATGATGTCTTATATCACTTGGTTATGATGCTAATATAACCAAACCCTAATAAGAACCTTGTTTGAGAACCATTCTAAAAGTGCAACCAACCCTAAAGAAATCTTTACAACTCATACATCCTAAATCATCGAGGTTAGGTTACGCTCGGGACGATTGCATCTCATACTATGCATTATAGCATTTTTGCCAGTTCTTTAAACATTGTCCTTACCGGACGATGATGGTATTTCAACATTTGGAGTTCTCACGTATCGAAGCTTTTGCTTGCATAATCTTGCAGTCAAGAAAGGCAAGTTCATCGCTTGCTCATGTCATTTGATTATTTGTATCAAACTATATGCAAAGTACTATACTTATCACTCATGCATTGAAAAGCAAAGTATTATTTTACAATTATGAATATGACTATGTGGTGGGCAATGGAACCATGGTATGTGTTGATATGGTGGAGGTTCCATTGCATGGGTACTACTCATCTAGGACTAAGTACCAATGCCGTCCAGTGATTCTAGCGTCGTACAAATTGCGTTGACCATAAGATCTATAATGGCTCTGGGGAAGTCAGCTGTATCTTTTCCCTTCTGCACGCCAACGGACTGGTAGAGCTGCGGGGTGTTGGAGGCACTGCCGTAGGTTGGGATAGCCTTTTAAATCCCCATCCGTGTGTGATGTTGAGCTCTACGGTCTATGATGGATTGTCCAAAGTACACCGTGAGTAAAGCCGTATTATCGGGAGAAGTCTATCGGGGGTGTACGGGTGGACGAAGGGTGGGTTTGCGGTGGTCGCGGAGAAGGCGGTGATTGGCTTGGATCTTACACCTGGCCCCACACCAAGGAAGTGTGGACGAGCATGCATCTCGGATAGGTATCAAGGATAAGGTCTCTTATGGGAAAAGTAACGCACCTCTGCGGAGGATACTGAATTGTGATCGTCACTCCCTGTTCCGGGAAGGGAACTGCGAACGCGGCAGGAAAGGAACTCCACGAAGTTCTAGTCAACCTGTGAAGACTGACGAGCATAGTTTTCAGAATAAAATAAACCTTTTTGAAGAAATGTTTATGAAAACTTGCATTGGCCTATGACTTTCTGGTCTATGGTTGTAGCTAGTGCATGATACACCTATTTCCTATTATGAACTTGCTGAGTACGCTCGTACTCATTCTATCCCATTTGAACCCCCTTCTTAGATCAAGGCACCGAAGGAGAAACTACCGTGGAACTCGAAGACAAAGGAGTCAACTGCAACAAGATGAAGAATCCAATCAAAGAAGTCAATAGAGTCAACTTCTGCCTCAGCTAGAGTGGAAACTTAGACTAGTAATAGAAGGGAACCTTTCCCTAATCATAGCACCTAAGTAGCTAGATTTCTATAGCAAGCCAAGTAGCTCTTGAACTTGAGTTAGCAATAAGATAGACTACGAGTCGTTCTTCTGGAGCTTTATTTGAAGTTTTACCTCACTGTAAAGTAGGAGGTTGTATTGATCTTATGTAAACAGCTCGTGTGTACTTCTATAGACATACCTTGGACTCGCATATGTTTCGTTGTACCACTCGAGAGATGTAATATGAGTGGAACGGTGTTTCACTTGTGTTATGTCAACGACTTGTGTACTACACCATGCAGTGGTACGCTGGGTCACCATAGCTGGTATCAGAGCAAATGCTTTGACCCTAGGATTAAAACCCTTTAAAGGAGACCTATAGGTTTGGTAGTGTCTATAGGAAGTGTATTAGTTAAGTCAACTATGCTAAACCAACTATTCTTATGACTTGAGATGGGTATTCACTTGAGAATAATCCTGACACACTTGAGTCAATCTTTCTTATCTATATTTCTTAAATGAAGTTAATTAGTTATCTTGCTTCATTCCTAATAATTAGAACACCCTTGAAGCTTAAGATAAAGGGTGGTAGAAGACCACAGTTGGTATACAACACATGGTAGTCCAAAGAGAGGATACAACCATAAGGAAGATATCCTATTGGAAGAAGTATACCAATGCAAGTTATGGTTAAGTAAGAGTCAATTAAAATTTCAAAATGACTGATGTTAAGTAATGAATATAAGTTATATAAGATAGTATATACCTATGATGAGTCAATCATAGGAGGTAAGAAAGAGTGATAGGAGTTACATGAGTCTACTTTTAATAATAAACTAGGTACTCATATATGATTCACTTGAGAGTTATGATGCGATGGAGTAGAACATCATAAGTGAATTACAAGAGTGTGATAAGGAGTAGGATTTAAGGAATAGTTCGAAAGCTTAGGCCTTAAAATCCTAATAACTGTACCAAGTATGCTGGAACCATAGTCCTTAATTTAAAGAAGGCTTATTTAGAGCATATCACATAGAGAAATCCTAGAGTTATAGGTGGTATATTCTAAACAATCATGTGTTTAGAGTAGACATGTTAGAACTAATTGTATTATAGGAAGTAGTCCTCAATAGCACATATATATGGTATCCTATTTTGTTAGTACTTCCAAAGAAAACTAGGTTAACTTCAACTATCCCAAGCCATTTTGTTTCAAGTTTGTCTCATTACAAATGTGCAATTAAGATAAATGTTGAGACAAATAGTAGAAATTCACGTATTTGTGCTAAGTATCACAACCTAAACCTATCTTATGTGGTATATATACTACACATCTGAGCCTGATGTTTAGGGATGTCTTACCCAACTATTATATTCAGGCATATAATGATGTGTATTATAAGCACAAAGCTGGATTTTCTTGGATTTTATTGGATTTTCATTGATTGACTAGATCCATAGATGAAGTTTGACTTTGATATGCAAATGCATGTTGCAATATCAAGTTCTTACTTGATGTTATAGGTCTAGAGGGTAAAGGTATTTGTGTAAGGAAGTGACGAATTTTGAAGATTTTGAAGATAAGATGAAGGTTCACTTGAAGAAGGAAGTTAAACTGTGGGAAGCAACCACAATATTTTGAAGGAAGGACCAATCAAAACTCACTTCTATCCTTAGTCAAGGAGTACTTCAATATGGAAGTATCATGGAAGTGAGAAAAGTAGTCAATATGGAGTAGTAGAAGTAAAGCTGTATTCATTATGGAAGTAGGGAATGCAAGTGAAGTCACTTACAATACTATTTTCATAGTGTCAACAAGTGGTTTTCTTGCTAAACAAACCCTGGAAGAAGGAAAATAGACAAGTGAAGTCGTAGCTGGTATAATAAGACCGCAGCTGATATAGGATAACCATGAAGAGAAAGAATGTAAAGTGAGGTATATCTTAACTAAAATTATGTAAGTAGCCACAGCTGGTAGGTAGATATTGACTAAAACCATAACATAGCCACAGCTGATATCCAATAAGCCACATCTGGTACTAGGTAGTCTGCAGCTGGTACCAGATAGCCCACAGCCTGAACATTTCTTTACCCTAAAAGAAAGAGGGATTCCGCAGCTAGTATTCCGCAGCTGGTATTCCGTAGCTAGTAACCATTTAGTCGAAGGATTTACAATGGATATCCACAATTGTGTGGATACACCGCAAAGAATTCTTCACGAGACTCTAGAAAAGTACAAACTATAAGCTAGACCAAGATTAATCTTCTAACCTTGGAGTTTAATGATTAGAAGAAAGTAAGTTTGAAGATCATTAGTAAACTCCAAGGGGGAGAGGAAGACTGAAGGAAAAATATTAAGATATAATACTTGGATTATGATGGACCAAGAAGAAGGTCTGAACTGAGAGGAAGTTCGATCTTATTTTCATAAGGTTGTTGGGAAGTATCCATATAAAAGTACTCTCAGGAGGTTGTCAGACCAGAAGCCGAGGTTCATATCTCGAGGAAGTAAGGGTTAGACCTTAACTTGAGTGGGTAATTGTAATTACTCGAAACCAAGAGAACTTAAGTAAGTTTTAGATAATGAAGTTGGAGGAAGAAGTTATCAGAGGACAATCAAAGCTTAAGAAGGCTTAAGATCGAGGGAGTTTGACCATACCAAAATATAAGCCTATTAGAAAGATTCCTTTCATGGAACCTAAAGAAACCAAAAGGAAGATAACTAGTACAAACTAGAAGCCATGATTGGAAGGACTAAATGAGTCTAATCCATTCGTAGGACTAAACAACCAGGACCATGCCTATCGTAATACCTTACGAAGTACCATTACTTTCGTTATGGTAGTAAGGGACAACAATACCTTACTTTAAATAAATCCTTTAGAATTAAGGTTTGGGCACCACAGCTGGATTACCACAGCTGTTATAACCAAGCTTTGAGTACCCAAATAGGAAGATGTCACCACAACCATTAGTAAAGCCCATTAACACAATAAGATGTCCTGAACCAAGGATCTTTGAAGAGTGAGACTATAAGCTTAGAGTGTTGGAAGAAATCATAGAATTAAAGAAAGTATCAGTGCCAGACATCAGAAGACTTCAGGAAGGATCTGGACAAGGTATATATTCAATTATATCTAAAGAGATCACTAGGGAGTTTGAAAGGATGGTGATCTGTTCAAGACATTTCAACATTCCGAAACATGAGAGCGTTCGAACTTCGGGACGAAGTTCAGTTTAAGGGGGAGAGGCTGTAATATCCCAGGTTTAGAGGCAACAAAATGAGAGAACACCAAAGTGTGCATTGCATTCATGCATAGAAAATCCGGGGATTTTCGCGCTTTCAAATAAAACTTACCACGATGAATCGAAGTTTCACTTGACTTGCTGGAATTGAAGTAGATCATCAAGTCAAGTGCTATAAACTTCACTGTGATCTTTGCTAAACCCTTATTTTGGGTAGACATAATTTGATCCATAGGGTGGATCAAAAAGGAACTAGAACTATTACACAACACTTAAAAGTTAGCAACTACCTTTGTGTGTAATTTAATTCACTTATAAATAAGGTAAACCACAGGGTCTAAAGTGCATAAAAGCCACACATTCTTATTTAAATCATAACTTATTAAATACATGGAATATCATAAAACTAAATCCATTTACATTGCGAATTATAGTTCAAACTATTTGAATAAAACTAACTATGTGTATTTTGAAACTCATATGATCATGCCTTGGTGAATTCAAACACCAACTATCCAAATTTGAGAAATAACCCTCAACATTAACCTTTTCACCAATATTATAATATAAATCCAATCAAATATAATATAGTAACTCATCAACAATAATAAAACCATCCACAAGATATTTAGTAGCAAATGCCACTTGGCTATCCAAAATAAATCATATGAGAGGATAATGATCTTGCCACATGGTATGAAAATATCTACATGACTTGCACTTCAAGCTTTGCCACCTCATGCTCAAAGGATTGCTATGGATGAGGGCATGACAACCAAGCACCTTACTCATCAAACCAACACAAGAGTCACCACCTATGTGTCATGATACTAGAGCTTGCCCAAGCCTATAAATAGAGCCACACCCTTCATCCATTTGCTCATCAAGTACCATGATACATGGGAACAAACACATAGAGCCATTCCATGTGAATTAGCTAGGATCAAGATGAAGAAGCTAGGAGGTGGAGGCATACCACAAGATGCGGGTTTATCCGAATTCCAGAAGAACAAGCTACATAAGATACCAAGGTAGTATTCCTAGGCAAACCATATATTTAGAGGATCATATCATCATCTCTTGAGTAGGACCTTAGGATATTCCAAGACCTTGAGAAGTGAGAGAAGTTATAATACTAATCATATCCATGTTCATACAAGAATATTAAGGAAGTACTAAACCTAGTTGTTCAAGTCAATATTTTATATTGGAGGTGAGAACCCTATTCCAATAGCAATACCTTAGGAAACCAATTCCATAATCATCACAACTTGGTATTAATTATAAACCCTAAGAATCTAGGATGAGTGTGATGAGAGGAATATTAAAGAGGGATTAGTGAGGAATGAGTGGATCTTGTCTAATGCATAATCATAACTTGTAGATATAGATGATAAGTTAAACCATATGATTAATAGATCTCATCTATCACATAAAATAATAAGTATATCACTAGTAGTTAACCCTAGATCCCAATTAAGTTTCAATACAAGTGTCATTTGGGATTATAAGTAGAACCCTGCCATGCCTCATGCCTATTCTATACTTCAATTAGTAAAGCATCACTAAAAGCTCTAAACCTTTCAAATAGAATCCACCCCACATAAAATATTAGGTCCTAACTTGTGTATCATAGATCACAAGTATCAACCAAGCCATATATACCTAGGGCCTAAATGCCACTTGGTGAGTAGAGTAAAAACCAACATCCAATCCTATTTGATGTTCCAAATAATTGATTAGTTGACCAATAGGAATAATGTGTTATAGTTGGACCATCACCTTAGCAATTGAATAAACCAAGATAAGCATGGGAATTATCCTAAGTAATCCAAGTTAGAAGTTGCTAAGCAAGATTAGTAATTATAGAGTTTAATCAATCATCTTCTTAAACCCTAAGAACCCACATGAAATCATAAACTCATTCTATTCACAACACCATTTAATTTAAAATTCAACCATAATTAAAATAGATATGAACAATCAATATTGTTAAGCACACTATTTTAACCTAATAATATTTTTAAAATTCACATGTTCTAAATTTCAAACCATTTGAATGGATCTGGTTCTTAAATTAAAAAGGAAGTGAGATTGATATCAAAACCCATTTCTATTTCAATTAAAACCTCACATAATATTAACCTAATAATAAGTTGAATATGTATTTAAAAAGTAACACTAGGCAGTAAGTAATAGTATTAAGTTATCTTAATATTCATAATTTAAAACCTGCAAAGCAAAACAGATTTCAAATTTGAATTCAAACCAGTAAATAAAAACAGAAAAAGACACTACAAGA
>NC_061512.1:108738460-108781128 GCF_022539505.1 Lolium rigidum | reverse complement strand
GTCGGGTTAGGCCCATAGGCGACGAAAAATACCCCTTAGCGGACGATTTTGAGACGTTGTCTATCAGAACTTTTCTTGTAGTGATCTCTGACTGTTATCAACGCAGAATAATTATGGTAACATCAAATAATCTTTACTATTAAATTAGAGTTGGTCGTTTGACGCTCAACGTGTTTGATGGTCGCCACTGAAAGCATCATGTCCGTCCAATCTAATAATCCATGGTCTCCGCTCAAAATCTATCCGTCTGATCTACTTTTCCATTCATCGTGATGTACTTTCATGGTAAGTCGCCGCTCATTTCCTTTGTTAGCGCTAATTATGGTATCAATCAGGGTAATCAAGCAACCACGAGTATGAATGCTCGTGCGCTCCAAATTGAATGGTATCAACCCACAATATTGCATGGTATCAATCACGGTGTGCATGGGGTATCAATCACGATTTTGCTCCCAGAAAATTGGTAAAATACCCTCATCGGTCACAACTTTATTCATGAATATGTTTTCTTGCCCAAAAAATAAATCTCCAATTGAATGCACGTGAGCTCCTTCCCTTCCTCAAAGGTAAAAAGGAAGATGAAGACGGAAATCCAGTTTCCCCATTAGTAACGCGCGCCTCTTTCAAGAACTCTCTTGATCAGAAACCCGGGGTGTGCAATCCCTCCTCCCATTAATTTCTCGATTGTGTTCAGCCAAGACCTAGCGGAAGTTCTCAACAAGGTGTACACCCTGATGAGGAACCCAGCAGCGCGGCGTGTATGCGATCGGGAATACGCGAGGCAACCGCTCTACTAATTGTTTGTAGGGACGGTGAGACACGCTCTTGAAGTCGGTCTCGTCAACCGATCTATGGCTCTACCAATTGTTCGTAGGGAGTTCGAGTCGACGACGCCGTGGCTGCTGGCCGCTCTACTCGTCATGTCGCGGTGGAAACGCCAACACGCAGTCCGTGCTCGTCGGCGAGGCCAGCTGTGTCGATTGCCTCAAGTGCACCCTCCACGCCGGCCGAACCTTTGGTATCAAGCCCATCACGGCCACACCCGCGTTGTCGCACACTGGCCGACATCCGAGGACCACATCGCCCACATCATCTGGTAGAAACTTTCATTCAGCTCCACTCTCTGCTAGATGGAGTACTACTACTATTCTCTGATTTCCTCATGCCAACATGATCGATTTGATTTCATCAATACATATAGGTGTATCCATCTAGGATGGTTGAAAGGTCGAACCTGATAGCACTGGAGTTCTCGTTATGAAGTTGTGGTCGCGCTGGTCCAGATCTCCAAAGCCAACGTCGCTAGGTTTGCCGAACATCTTTGGGGAGGTCAACAAGGTCAAGGCCGGAATCTAGGAGATTCGATGCACTAGGAGGAGGTAATCCAATCCAAATGCATGCCTGATGCTCACCTGATAGACTGCAAGTGACACTCCTACATACATGCTAGCCTCAACTAAGAGGCTAAGATGAGTAGCCTACATGTATCGTAGCCACTTATAATTTCACTTGCACTTTCGTTGTCTTCTGTGCTAAATTTTATTTAGTTTTTGTTTACTAGACAAGCCACTTATAATTTCACTTGCACTTTCGTTGTCTTCTATGCTAAATTTTATTTAGTTTTTGTTTACTAGACTTCTCAGATTTGTAGCCCTATACCAGGCTGTCGGGCACTTATTGATTGGTAATTTTTAAATCTCTATTGGTTGAGGATCTCTTCACAAAGCACTAGCACAACTAAATTATGTTTTTTGTAGGTCGTATGCAGGTTTCTTGCAAGTTGCAAAATATTGCTGGTTGTCGAGGTCAGAGCGACATTTCTCAGATAATAGCATGTTCATTAACTCTATATTCTCTTAAACTTGTAGAGAAAATTGATCAGTAGATTCAGCAATGCAAGCAGCTTCCCGTGAAAAGCAGAGTAATTCCACTTTTTTAGTTGAATTATTTTAGTCTGTTTTTGGCAAAATTATTATGCACCAATTGAAATAGTAATTAAGATGCGAACATTATATGCACTATTGACTAACCTCTTGGAAGAAAAATTACATGAAAATAGATGTCGTGTCGCGTTCGACTTTTGTGAACTATATTTTGTGACTCTTTGACCAATAGTTGTTGATCGTTTATATGTTGACTATTCGGTATCAAGCCATGAATACTTAGGTAGCTGATTATTAAAAATTAGAATTGCTAAAACTGACTCTTGGCTATGGGAAGTTAACTTTAGAGAGTTTTTTTTTGCAAATAATGTCCCTTAGCTAACAGATTATTAAACATTAGATAGCTAAAAGTGACTCTTGGCTATGGATAGTCAACTTCTGAGATATATATTTTTGCAAATAATGTCCCTTGTTAATATCAGTCTAATGGTTTACCTACTACTCTTTTCTTGTATATTTAACAAAATGACCACTTCTATTATTTTTGTAAGACCAGATTTTACAGGATTTAACTTGGTAAGTCCTCTACCAAGCAAACTACCACTGCGACATGGATTTTTGTTTACTGCAGTTTTAACTTCTTAGTAATAGTCTGTTGTGTGTGTGAATTAATATTTATGTACGAGGATCTTTGCTCAACCATTGTTTATATTCTTTATCCATATATTTGTGGATAATTTGTTTTTAGGTTTAGAAACTTGCAATGAGTTAATGCGGCATGAACTGAATGCTTTGTTTGCTTAGGTAGATCTGAAGTCCTAGCCGGAGGCGGAGTGAACCTACAACCAAGCCAACCATCACTTACATTGCAAGTCGGGTGTTTCAATTTGTAAAAATGTGGTTTGGTATGGGTGGTTAATTGAAGGCAGGTTGGTTATTGATTGAGCTTTATGAGAAGAGTTGTATGTGAAGGAATGACATAATTGGTTGAAGAATGAAAATCATTGGATGTGCAATGCAAAAGGCTGAATAACTTCTGATCTTTGCAGGTTGGAGTTATACTACTGTGGGGATTAGACGATCAGTACCAGACAACTAAATAGTTAGTTGTATATGGCTCTCAGTCTTGTGCTACCAACTGATCTACCGCAACTTTCTGGGAGGAAAGTTGAAGCTTAGGCGATCATCCCAGAGCAAATGAGGTCGAGCGCAAGGTCGGGGATGGGCTAGAGCAGCAGGTGAACTCAGATAGCACCATCTCATAGGTGGAGAGAAAGAGTGAACATATGATTCAGTGTGTATTTAATGTTTTACCTTGACTGAAGTATGGGTGAGAAGAGAACGCAAGAAGGCGCAGATTTCCGAATACAACTGCACCTAGGAGCTACAAGAGTGTATCCTACATTTCCATGTGCCCATGATGATAAATCCCACAACTCTCTCTAGATGAACGCCAATCACTTTTTACTACTCCTTGCGAGTATTTGTCTCATTTTACTTTTCTGTGGTATTTCTTCGACAAACGTAGTTTCTGTAAGGATTGAACTTGGTGTTTATGCATCACCGGTTCTCCATGCACATGAGTCCATTGCTTGAACTGAATTAGAGACATGTTAAATAGTAGGCGTTTTATTTCAAAGTTATGAAATCATTTATAGTCATGTATAAATTGGCATTCGATTCAATATCTGAAATCAGTCAATCGTGTAGATTGGTAGTCAATCAATTATCAGTAAACTTCTAGACCTTTGTGTGTTTGAGCTTCTTTACATAGGTGAAACAAACAAACAAGAACAAAAAATGAAAGGCATATGATATATAGTACATCCAATTTTGCATGTAATGTATTGGCATGTTACGTGAAAAATAGAAACCGTAGCAACGCACGGGCATTCAACTAGTTATTATTACAGGGCAGAGAAAGATTTTCAAACCTCTAAACAACTAAAGCATTTTGCAAATCAAGTGGTGCTACAGCAAGTAAAGCAAGAGGAGGAAGAAAGAAATGTTGTTTAGCTCTTCTATGCATATAAAATGTACTTGTTAACAAGGTTGATCAAGTCTTGCTACCAAATAAATCTTAAATGACATAAGAAGAATTAAACCTCAAATCAATCATGTTATTGTATTGATATGGATCCAATCACAAGAGTTTGATATTCTTCTTTAGGCTCATATATTGTACAATCAATAGTTCCCACTTTGATAGTTCTCACATTAGAAATTGTATTAACTCCACATACTTTATCAATCCTCTTGGGAAAATAAATAGTATGTTCCTTGTCATCAACATTGAAAGTAACTTTTCCTTTATTGCGATCAATAACAGCCCCTGCGGTGTTAAGAAAAGGTCTCCCAAAAATAATAGACATATTATCATCTTCAGGCATTTCCAACACAACAAAATCAGTTAATATTAAGCAATTTTGAGTAACTTGAACAAGAACATCCTCACATATACCAACAGGAATAGTAGTAGACTTATCAGACATTTGCAAAGATATATCAGTTGGTATCAACTTGTCTAAATAAAGTCTCTTATAAAGAGAAAAAGGCATAACACTAACACCTGCTCCCAAATCACATAGAGCAGTTCTAACATAATTATTCTTGATGGAACAAGGAATAGTCGGTATACCTGGGTCGCGAAGCTTCTTTGGAACTTTGCCATTAAAAGAGTAATTAGCAAGCATAGTGGAAATATCCTCATTAGGAATTTTCCTTTTGTTAGTGACAATATCCTTCATATACTTTGAATAAAGAGACAATTTAATACCATCAGTCAAAGGGATTTGCAAGAATAAAGGTTTCATCCAATCACAAAATTAATTATAATGTTCTTCTTCCTTTGATTTTAGTTTCTTAGCAGGATAAGGCATTTGCTTTTGAACCCAAGGTTCTCTTTCATTACCATGTTTCTTAGCAATAAAATCTTCTTTAGTATACTTTTTATTTTTAGCATGCTTTTCGGGTTCTTCTTCAACCTCTTCTTTATCGAAGCATCATTCTTATCATTATCTTTATCATGTTCATTACCACTTTCGGTTTCAGCATCGAAATAGAAATACTATTAGGACCATTAACGAGGCTCGGAGGATTCTACAACAGTTTTATGTTTCCTTTTCTTTTTCTTAGAAGGAGCACTAGTTTCAGTTCGTTGAGAATCTTGTTCAACTCTTTTGGGATGCCCTTCAGGATATAGAGGATCCTGGGTAGAAACACCGCCTCTAATTGTTACTTCATAAGCATGTTTTTATTTAGAACTATTTTTTAACAAGTCATTTTGCACTTTAGTGAGTTGATCAATTTGAGTTTGAACCATATGAAAATGTTTAACAAGCATCTTAACATCATTGGAGGTTCTCTCCACAATACCATGCAATTCACTAATAGCTCGAGAATTTTCCATTAAATGATTCTCTACTCTCATATTAAAATTATTTTTCTTAACAATATAATTATCAAACTCATCTAAGCATTGAGCAGGAGGTTTTGAATACGAAATATCTTCTCTAGTAAAGCGTTCAAGAGAGTGTACCTCAATCATGGATGAAGGGGGAGTAATCTTGCATAAATCTTCTATGGGGGATAAATTCTTCACGTCTTCGGATTTCATACCCTTGTCTTTAAGAGATTTCTTGGCTTCCCTCATATCTTCATCATTTAATTTAATCATACCCCTCTTCTTCAATATTGGTGTCGGGGTTGGTTCAGGTGTAGACCAATCATCATGATTCCGGCCTATTCTAGCCAATAAATCTTCGACGTCGTCCTGGAGTTCTTTTCCCGAAAACACAACCAAGCACAACTATCCGGGTATGCCCTAGACTCAATGGTTAGTCCACTATAAAATATATCAAGTAAATCATGCTTTTCCAAATCATGTCCAGGCCGAGCTCTAATAAGAGAGCAAAATCTCGCCCAAGCCTCAGGCAATTTCTCTCCATCTTCCTGGTCAAAATTATAAATTTTCTACAAAGCAATATGTTGAGCACTAGCCGAAAAGTATTTCCGAAAGAAAACATCAAGCAAATCACTTGGACTATCAATAGAATCAGGTGGCAAACTATTATACCAAGTTTTAGCATCATCCTTTAATGAGAAAGGAAAAATTTTAGCAACGAAATAAGTACGCTTCTTAACATCATCAGAAAACAAGCTACTCAGAGTAGACGAGTCAATCATGTGTTCTACATCACTTTCTTTTTCGAGTACCACAAAAAGGTGTTTTCTCAACAATAGATATATGAGATAAATCAAGAGAAAAATCATAATCCTTATCCTTAATGTTTATAGGAGATGTGGCAAATTTAGGATCGGGAGACAGCTTTATATCTAACGAGTATGTTGTGCAAGAAGCTTTTTAATATTACTTGTACCGAGTAGTAGCATTGCATTTATCAATGAGATCATCATCAAGTTCTACATAATCTTCATCAAGATCATCACTAGAGTATTCAACAGACTCAGGTGAATTAACAGGTGTAGCAGCATTTTCATTAGGAGTTTCAGTACTTTCAATTTGTCTAGAACTAGCAATTGTAGCATCTAGAAAAGATCCTAATGAACCATCATTATCAAGCACAGCAGAAGCATCATCAAAATTATTTCAGATTCAGCAGAAGTACCAGCATTTGAAGCTTGTGGTGGTGAAACAAGTTTACTTATCACAGATGGTGAATCAAGAGCAGCAGAGGTACTCAGAGTTGTACCTTTTCTTGTAGTGGATGGTAATATGGAGACTTTAGTATCGCGAGGTTTACCAATGATGGAGAATTTGCAGCGAACAATATCAATCCAAGTGAACTTGCAAATAAAGCTATGCTCCCGAGCAACGGCGCCAGAAAATAGTCTTGATGACCCACAAGTATAGGGGATCGCAACAGTCTTCGAGAGAAGTAAAACCCAATTTATTGATTCGACACAAGGGGAGCCAAAGAATATTTGTAAGCCTTAACAGCGGAGTTGTCAATTCAGCTGCACTCGGAAACAGACTTGCTCGCAAGAGTTTATCGAGTAGTAACAGCTTTATAGCAGTAGTAGTAGTGAAATATCGGCGGCAGTGTAACAAAGACAGCAGTTGTGATTATAGTAAACAGCGAGGATTAAAATATCGTAGGCACAGGGATGGATGAACGGGCGTTGCATGGATGAGAGAAACTCATGTAACAATCAAGGTAGGGCATTTGCGAGATAATAATAAAACGGTATACAAGTACTAATCAATCAATAGGCATGTGTTCCATATTTAGTCGTACGTGCTTGCAATGAGAAACTTGCACAACATCTTTTGTCCTACCAGTCGGTGGCAGCCGGGCCTCTAGGGAATCTACTGGAAATTAAGGTACTCCTTTTAATAGAGCACCGGAGCAAAGCATTAATACTCCGTGAACACATGTGATCCTCATATCACCGCCTTCCCCTTCGGTTGTTCCAATTTCTGTCACTTTGGGGCCTCGGGTTCCGGACAACAATACGTGTATACAACTTGCAGGTAAGATCATAAAACAATGCATATCATCATGAAACAATAACATGTTCAGATCTGAGATCATGGCACTCGGGCCCTAGTGACAAGCATTAAGCATAACAAGTTGCAACAATATCATAAAAGTACCAATTACGAACACTAGGCACTATGCCCTAACAATCTTATGCTATTACATGACCAATCTCATCCAATCCCTACCATCCCCTTCAGCCTACAGCGGGGGAATTACTCACACATGGATGGGGGAAACATGGCTGGTCGATGGAGAGGCGTCGGTGGTGATGATGGCGATGATCTCCTCCAATTCCCCGTCCCGGCGGAGTGCCAGAACGGAGTTTCTGGTCCCGAGACGGAGTTTCGCGATGGCGGCGGTGTTCTGGATGTCTTCTGGCGATTTTGTCTAACCCCCCGTGCGTTTTTAGGTCGAAGGCGTTAAGTAGTCGAAAGGGAGGCGTCAGAGGCTGGCCGAGGCGGCCTCACCATAGGGCGGCGCGCCCCCCTCCTAGGCCGCGCCGGCCCATGGTGTGGGGGCCGTGGGCCCTCCCTGGCCTGCCCTTCTGGCTCCGTGAATCTTCTGGAAAAATAAGCCCTTTGACATTAATTCCGGGGATTTTCCAGAAAGTTGGATTTCTGCACAAAAATGAGACACCAGAGAAATTCTGCTGAAAACAGCGTTAGTCTGTGTTAGTTGTATCCAAAATACACAAATTAGAGGCAAAACAATAGAAAAAGTGTTCGGGAAAGTAGATACGTTTAAGACATATCAGGGTGAACTACTCACACATCAATCCGGAGGCGATCATGGTGATGAAGAGTCCTCCGGGAGATGATTCCCCTCTCCGGCAGGGTGCCGGAGGCGATCTCCTGAATCCCCCGAGATGGGATTGGCGGCGCCGGCGTCTCTGGAAGGTTTTCTGTATCGTGGCTCTCGGTACAGGGGTTTTCGCGACGTAGGCTATAAGTAGGCGGAAGGGCGGAGTCGGAGGGCTGACGAGGGGCCCACCCCATAGGGCGGCACGGGCCCTCCTCTGGCCGCGCGGCCCTATGGTGGCGGCGCCTCGTCACCCCACTTCGTATCCCTTTCGGTCTTCTGGAAGTCGTGGAAAAATAAGACCCTGGGCGTTGATTTCGTCCAATTCCGAGAATATTTCCTTTGTAGGATTTCTGAAACCAAAAACAGCAGAAAACAAGAATCGGCTCTTCGGCATCTCGTCAATAGGTTAGTGCCGGAAAATGCATAATAATGACATAAAGTGTGTATAAAACATGTGAGTATCATCATAAAAGTAGCATGAAACATAAGAAATTATAGATATGTTTGGGACATATCAGGGGCCACCCAAACCGACGTCCCCCCTATATAAAGAGGGGAGGGGGCAGGGGCGCACAATCTTCATACCCTAACTCTGGCCGCCCCTCTCTCCTCCACCACAATCTTGCTCCGGCTTGGCGAAGCCCTGCAGTTTTTCGAAGCAATGGTAAAGACAATGAATAAACAACTGAATCATATAGCAAAGACTTTTCATGAATAGTACTTTCAAGACAAGCATCAATAAGACTTGCATAAGAGTTAACTCATAAAGCAATAAATTCTTAGTAGAAAGTTTTGAAGCAACACAAAGGAAGATATAAGTTTCAGCAGTTGCTTTCAACTTCAACATGTTTATCTCATGGATAATTGTTAACACAAAGTAATATAACAAGTGCAATAGGTAAGCATGTAAGAATCAATGCACACAGTTCACACAAGTGTTTGCTTCTAAGATAGAAAGAAGTAGGTAAACTGACTCAACAATAAAGTAGAAGAATGGCCCTTCGCAGAGGGAAGCATGGATTACTATTTTTATGCTAGAGCTTTTCATTTTGAAAACATAGAAACAATTTTGTCAACGGTAGTAATAAATCATATGTGTTATGCATAATACATCTTATAAGTTGCAAGCCTCATGCATAGATTACCAATAGTGCTCGCACCTTGTCCTAGTTAGCTTGGATTAACACGGATTATCATTGCATAACATATGTTTCAACCAAGTGTCACAAAGGGGTACCTCTATGCCGCCTGTACAAAGGTCTAAGGAGAAAGATCGCATTTGATTTCTCGTTTTTGATTATTCTCAACTTAGACATCCATACCGGGACAACATAGACAACAGATAATGGACTCCTCTTTAATGCATAAGCATTCAACAACGAGATAATATTCTCATAAGAGATTGAGGATTAATTGTCCAAAGCTGAAACTTCCACCATGATTCATGGCTTTAGTTAGCGGCCCAATGTTCTTCTCTAACAATATGCATTCTCAAACCATTTGATCATGAAAATCGCCCTTACTTCGGACAAGACGAACATGCATAGCAACTCACATGATATTCAACAAAGGTGTAATAGTTGGTGGCGTCCCCGAAGCATGGTTACCGCTCAACAAGCAACTTATAAGAAATAAGATACATAGCTACATATTCTTCACCACAATAGTTTTTAAGGCTATTTTTCCCATGAGCTATATATTGTAAAGACAAAGAATAGAATTTTTAAAGGTAGCACTCAAGTAATTTACTTTGGAATGGCAGAGAAATACCATGTAGTAGGTAGGTATGGTGGACACAAATGGCGTGGTTTTTGGCTCAAGGATTTGGATGCACGAGAAGAATTCCTCTCAATACAAGGCTAGGCTAGCAAGGTTGTTTGAAGCAAACTCAAGTATAAAATGGTACAGCAAAACTTACATAAGAACATATTGCAAGCATTATAAGACTCTACATTGTCTCCTTGTTGTGCAAACACCTTAACCAGAAAATATCTAGACTCTAGAGAGACCAATCATGCAAACCAAATTTTAACAAGCTCTATGTAGTTATTCATTAATAGGTACAAAGTACATGATGCAAGAGCTTAAACATGATCTATATGAGCACAACAATTGCCAAGTATCAAATTATTCAAGACATTATACCATTTACCACATGAAGCATTTTCTGTTTCCAACCATATAACAATGAACGAAGCAGTTTCAACCTTCGCCATGAACATTAAGAGTAAAGCTAAGAACACATGTGTTCATTCGCAACAGCGGAGCGTGTCTCTCTCCCAAACAAGGAATGCTAGGATCCGATTTTATTCAAACAAAACAAAAACAAAAACAAACAGACGCTCCAAGTAAAGCACATAAGATGTGACGGAATAAAAATATAGTTTCACTAGAGGTGACATGATAAGTTGTCGATGAAGAAGGGATGCCTTGGGCATCCCCAAGCTTAGATGCTTGAGTCTTCTTAAAATATGCAGGGATGAACCACGGGGGCATCCCCAAGCTTAGAATTTTTACTCTTCTTGATCATATTGTATCATCCTCCTCTCTTGACCCTTGAAAACTTCCTCCACACCAAACTCAAAACAAACTCATTAGAGGGTTAGTGCATAATTGAAAATTCATATATTCAGAGGTGACATAATCATTCTTAACACTTCTGGACATTGCACAAAGCTACTGAAAGTTAATGGAACAAAGAAATCCATCAAACATAGCAAAAGAGGCAATGCGAAATAAAAGGCAGAATCTGTCAAAACAGAACAGTCCGTAAAGACGAATTTTTCTGGGGCACTTAACTTGCTCAGATGAAAATGCTCAAATTGAATGAAAGTTGCGTACATATCTGAGGATCACGCACGTAAATTGGCAGATTTTTCTAAATTTCCTACAGAAGGGGCTGCTCAATTTCGTGACAGTAAGAAATCTGTTTCTGCGCAGTAATCCAAATCTAGTATTGACTTTACTATCAAAGACTTTACTTGGCACAACAATGCAATAAAATAAAGATAAGGAGATGTTGCTACAGTAGTAACAACTTCCAAGACTCAAATATAAAACAAAAGTGCAGAAGTAAAATAATGGGTTGTCTCCCATAAGCGCTTTTCTTTAACGCCTTTCAGCTAGGCGCAGAAAGTGTGAATCAAGTATTATCGAGAGATGAAGCATCAACATCAATAGGTATCTTCTTGTTGGTTTCCCCTCAATGGAGATGGCATCGTCTGCAATAAGTGATCTTCAGCCTTTCGTTCGGCGACGAGATCTTCTTCCCGGCGTCAATGGTGGTGTTGAACAGTCACAATTTTCTAGGTATGGGTCTTCGGATCTTGATTCGCCAGATCGATTTTGGATCTTTTGTCGTTGTTGCCGCGAGGAGGATTATCCTCGCAGTTTTTGTCCCGGCTGCTACGTCCTCGGCAATGGTGATTCGTACTCTCGGCTCTCCATCGACGACGACAAAGCTAGTCGGTTATTATTCCACGATATACTTGGTGTTGGTACTCTTGCCGATGTTGTATGACTGCTCTAATGGTTGCGTGCGTGCACGCAGTCTTGGCATTGCGGCTCAAAAAATTATGGGAGAACTTTCGTCGGTATCTACAGGTCTATGGTTCACTATCTATCTTTGGCTGCCTTCAGAAGAGTACAAGATTGTGTTCTGGAAGAAAAAAGAAATTGAAGACCTCGAAGATTTGTTACTATCTTTTAGACTTTATTTTGTTATCACTGAAGTCAGTTCATGTATCTCTACCATGTACTATTTATTGCTATGAATATATGTGGTATTGATTGTCAAAAAAAAAAAAAAACATCAATAGGTATCTTAGATGCTCCATCATCCGTAGTGGTGCTAAGGGCTTTGTCAATTTTAGGCCTATAATAGTTTTTTGGCTTAGGCAATTTAGAGACATACATGAACTTTTGCTCCTTTCCCACATAAGCTTTCTCCTTAAACTTAAGAGAAAAAAAGTTGAACCCAAGGTTCCCATAGCTTCTTCAAGTTCACTAATCCTATGGGTTCGATTATCATGAGTAGCACAAGTTTCTAAAACGACAATTCTCTCATTGATTCCACTTAGAGTTTTATCAAGTTTATAAGTGTTATTAAGTAATATTCCCAATTTAGTCTCAACACTTGGAAAAAATTTCTCTATGGCCTCCAACTTTTTCATGACATCTTCAAGAGAGATTTCAATTTTAGCTTCATTAACAGGTGGTATTCCAACTAGACTCTCAATGATGCAACTAGCTTCTAAAGCCGGAGTGCCTAGAAAATTACCTCCCGCAAGAGTATCAAGAACATACCTATTCCAGCTAGAGATACCAACATAAAAGTTCCTAAGTAGGATAATAGTGGAGTGTTTCTTAATGCACCTATGACGAGCATCACTAAATCTATACCAAGCATCTTTAAAACTTTCTCCCCCTTGTTGCTTAAACGAACGGACTTCAACTTCAGGATTACTCATTTTTAGCAGTAGTAAATAAAGCAAACTAAATAAAGTAGAGTAAATGCAAGTAACTAATTTTTTTGTGTTTTTTATATGAAGAACGCAAACAAGACAGTAAATAAAGTAAAGCTAGCAACTAATTTTTTTGTATTTTGGATATAAAGAGAAAACAAAGCAGTAAATAAAATAAAGCAAGACAAAAACAAAGTAAAGAGATTGGATGTGGGAGAGTCCCCTTGCAGCGTGTCTTGATCTCCCCGGCAACGGCGCCATAAAAAGTCTTGCTGGCGTGTAGTTGGCACGTTCGTTGGGAACCCCAAGAGGAAGGTGTGATGCGCACAAAAGTAAGTTTTCCCTCAGTAAGAAACCAAGGTTATCGAACCAGTAGGAGTCAAGGAACACGTGAAGGTTGTTGGTGCCGGAGTGTAGTGCAGCGCAACACCAGAGATTCCAGCGCCAACGTGGAACCTGCACAACACAATCACAATACTTTGCCCCAACTTAACAGTGAGGTTGTCAATCTCACCGGCTTGCTGTAAACAAAGGATTAAATGTATAGTGTGGAAGATGATGTTTGTTTGCGAAGAACAGTAAAGAACAGAGTTTGCAGTAGGTTGTATTTCAGATGTAAAGAATGGACCGGGGTCCACAGTTCACTAGTGGTGTCTCTCCCATAAGATAAATGGCATGTTGGGTGAACAAATTACAGTTGGGCAATTGACAACTAGAGAGGGCATAACAATGCACATACATATCACGATGACTACTATGAGATTTAATCAGGGCATTACGACAAAGTACATAGACCGCTATCCAGCATGCATCTATGCCTAAAAAGTCCACCTTCGGGTTATCATCCGAACCCCTTCCAGTATTAAGTTGCAAACAACAGACAATTGCATTAAGTATGGTGCGTAATGTAATCAACACAAATATCCTTAGACAAAGCATTGATGTTTTATCCCTAGTGGCAACAGACACATCCACAACCTTAGAACTTTCCGTCACTGTCCCGGATTCAATGGAGGCATGAACCCACTATCGAGCATAAATACTCCCTCTTGGAGTTACAAGTATCAACTTGGCCGAGCCTCTACTAGCAACGAAGAGCATGCAAGAACATAAACAACATATATGATAGATTGATAATCAACTTGACATAGTATTCCATATTCATCGGATCCCAACAAACACAACATGTAGCATTACAAATAGATGATCTTGATCATGATAGGCAGCTCACAAGATCTAACATGATAGCACAATGAGGAGAAGACAACCATCTAGCTACTGCTATGGACCCATAGTCCAGGGGTGAACTACTCACACATCAATCCGGAGGCGATCATGGTGATGAAGAGTCCTCCGGGAGATGATTCCCCTCTTCGGCAGGGTGCCGGAGGCGATCTCCCGAATCCCCGAGAAGGGATTGGCGGCGGCGGCGTCTCTGGAAGGTTTTCCGTATCGTGGCTCTCGGTACAGGGGTTTTCGCGACGAAGGCTATAAGTAGGCGGAAGGGCGGAGTCGGAGGGCTGACGAGGGGCCCACCCCATAGGGCGGCGCGGGCCCCCCTCTGGCCGTGCGGCCCTATGGTGGCGGCGCCTCGTCGCCCCACTTCGTATCCCTTTCGGTCTTCTGGAAGCTTCGTGGAAAAATAAGACCCTAGGCGTTGATTTCGTCCAATTCCGAGAATATTTCCTTTGTAGGATTTCTGAAACCAAAAACAGCAGAAAACAACAACTGGCTGTTCGGCATCTCGTCAATAGGTTAGTGTCGGAAAATGCATAATAATGACATAAAGTGTGTATAAAACATGTGAGTATCATCATAAAAGTAGCATGGAACATAAGAAATTATAGATACGTTTGGGACGTATCAGGGGCCACCCAAACCGACGTCCCCCCTATATAAAGAGGGGAGGGGGCAGGGGGCGCACAATCTTCATACCCTAACCCTGGCCGCCCCTCTCTCCTCCACCACAATCCTTCTCCGACTTGGCGAAGCCCTGCAGTTTTTCTCCTCCACCACAACCACCACACCGTCGTGCTGCTGGGATTCCGAGGAGAGCTACCACACCTCCGCTGCCCGCTGGAACGGGGAGAGGATGGACTTCATCGACACCGTACGTGCGACCGAGTACGGAAATGCTGCCGGATTGCAGAACAGGACGATCGGCTTCATCAACAACGAGATCTGATCTCATAAGGCTTTGGATCTTCGATGGTTAGTCTCTCATACATCTCGTTGTTCAGATCTTCATAGATTAGATCTTGGCTTTTCCTAGATTGGATCTTGGTTTTGTTCTTATTCACGGTAGAATTTTTTGTTTTCCGTGCAACGAACCCATCAATAATTCCAACATTCTTAGCTGAAATCACACTGAAAGAAAAGATGCTCTAGAGTTTTCTCCGTCGGGCTTTGATAGAGTAGACATAAGTAGTTTGTCCCAATATTATAGTTTCTACACTTGAGCATGTTCCTGGTATTAAGACGGCCAGAAAAGCAACCAGCCAAAGAACTTCACTCCAGGAGTGCATTTAGACTTCCAAATCCATTTGAAAGTTGGGTGTGGTGTATGATCGTTGAAACAAAATTTATAGAATTGACTGGAGGTAGAAGATTCGGTACCCCATTATATACCCAACTATCTAACATGTGAGCATCAAGCTGAATATGAGTTGTTTGAACCTTCAATTCCCTCACTTCTGCCATTGCCTCTGGGGATAAAGGTAGATAGAAAATTTCTGAGAGGTGAGATATCTTCGTTTAGAGCATATGAAAAGGCTCGTCGAAATCTTTCAGCGGCTAGCTCCTTGAGCCATAAATCTTTCCAGAACAAGACTGAAGAGCCATTACCTATCTGAGAGGATGTTACACCTCTGAAAATGAGCATCAATTTCTGGATATCCTTCCACCAATGTGATCCACATGGATCCAAGGCATGAGGTATTTTGTTCTGATAATATATATTCCATAAAGGGTGTACACCTTATTATAGAACTTGTGAAGATATTTGAGAAGAAATGCATCATTTTGTACTTTTAAATTCAGAATACTTACATCTCCTTTATCCTTTGGTCTGCAAACCATGTCCCAAACTGCAAGAGGATTACACTTCTCCCCATCACCAGTCTTTTTGTTCCACACACAATGCATCACGTTTATCTCAGAGTGTACAAGGATTTTAGGATTTATCTTGATTGAGCACATTGTAAAAGTGGCAATAGAAGTTAATAGTGAGTTAATACTAGTGACTCTCGCACTATAGGACATCATGGTGAAGCTTTCTATCATTTTCCTTTCAATTCTGTAAACTAGAGGCATCAAATCTTGAATAGTACGCTTGGTTGTCCTCAGGGGCAAACCAAGGCAGGTGAATGGCATTTTACCAACTATACGTCGCACTGATGCAGCCAATGGAGAAATCATTGTCTCGGGAACATTAATAGGAATCATAGCAGATTTATGGAAATTAATACAAAGTCCCACAGATTAAGCATTATATTTAGTTACAATACCTTGCATGGTTGCCAATTGGTCAGCTTGAGCAGGCAATATTACAATGGTATCGTCCACATACTGAACTACCGGATAGTCATGGTTATACTTTACTGATAGAGAAGCTCTCAAGAGATTCCTTTTGAATGAATCATTGATAACTAACTGTAAAACATCTTCTGCTAGAACAAAGTAATGGAGATAAGCCCCCCCTCCCCCCGTGGCAACGGAATGAAAAAATAGTATTTTCATCTCCAAGTTTGGTCCAACGTCTAATGCACTGCTTTTTTCAATACTGTCGGAATGGACCTAAAAACCTTCTCAGGTTCACCTTACTATTCCCTTCATTTATTACTCTATCCTTTCAATGTTTTTGTTTGTTGGTAAGTTTAATACATGTCGTACACATAATTTTATTTTCTAAACTTTCGCAGCAACACGCAAGCTATCATCTAGTAGACTAGTCAAAATAGGAAGTATCATACACTAGTATCATGCACATGATACTAGTTTATGATATCAACCCCACAATACTTTAGTATCATAAGATAGTATCATAGTATCATTATATTTAATGTTTTGTAGAATCTCAATGCAAATGTGTGTACATGATGTGTTTGCCATTAAGTTTTTTAGTTTTACGTGCTATGATACGGTATCATATTATGATACCACTCTAATCTCCCACCTCATTAATTGGTGTGCCACATCAAATTTTTGCCGACGTGGCATGCATGATACTACTTATGATACTCTCATTGTGGCTAGTTGTATAGGCTGAATCCACCCTCTTTCGCGCATCAGGAGCCGCGAAACAGATCCCGCAAACGTTTACTGTATTTCCGTTTTAGGGTACGTCTATGGGATCTGCGTTTTGGTCCTCCGGCGCGTGCCATAAAACAGATTTCTGGTATTACATATGATACTTTTATAGTACCGTACCGCTGTATAAAGAATCTTTCAGAGATGTTGTAATGGGTGAGAGAGTGCACCAAAGACACACGGCTTCCCCACCTGACCGGTCTTTTCTTTTTCTTTGCCTTCAATCTACGAAAGGTTTCCGGAACTGTTCACTGTCATTGGCCCCTACGCGCGTACTCGGTCTACTCCATGCAGAGTGTCTAGCTTTTCCTAGCTAGCTTTAGTAGACAACCTTTAAGGCTTTAACAGATTTCAGCTGTTCCATGAAGTGTCTCTCTTTTCAAATCTTTGGTCATTCTCACGCAACCTGGGATCAACGTTCATGTATACGACACGCATTATAGCTAGCTAGCACCACTACTCTCTCTGATCCCTTTTAATCAACTCGAATTTATATAAATTTATGCTAAATTTGAGTCAATTAAAAAGAATCGGAAGGAGTACCTATCGCACTGCACACGATCCCTTCTCATACGAGTTTTCTTTTATTCGTAGCAACCGGCTTGATCGAGAGCACCTTCGGCTACATATGAAGAGGTTGAGAGTGATATTCTTCAACGATTCTTTGTTGGAGGAGGAAGAAGACGACATAGATGGCTACAAGATGATCTTATTGAGCATCACTGATGTCTCCATAGCGATTGGTAGTTATGTTGTGTTTTCACTTGTTTGATTTGAAATAGTTTATTACGTTCATTAATTAGGTTTGTAATAATGATTAATTTAATTTATTACATTTAATTCGGTTTGTAATATTGAACTTTGGTTCATATGGTTGATTTGCAAAAAAATGTCCTCTAATCTACTGGGGATCGAATCTGTGGTGCACAATTTAGAGAATTAAATATAGAAAGTTAAGATATAGAGAGTTGTTTTGTTCTCTAAATTTTAGGTGATCGGTTAGAGATGGTTAAAACAAGTACACTCTACATATACGTCGCCCCCTCACACACGCAACCCTCCCTCTCTCGTATATATATGGAGCAAACACGCAAGCTGATTAAGGTGAGGCTAAAAAGTTTAACACAATGGACAAGTACAACGTAAGGATAGAGCACGAACCATCCATGGGCTCTAGCAGCTGGGTGGTGGAGATGGAGAAGACGATCGGCGTCATCGACCCGGCGGTGGAGATGGCGCGGTGGAAGAGGCACTCCATCTACCTGGTGCCGGAGCGAATCAAGAACCTGCACAACAGCAAGGCGTACCGGCCGGAGCTGGTGTCACTGGGCCCCTTCCACCACGGCGAGCCCGACCTGCTCCCCATGGAGGAGCACAAGCGCCGGGCGGTGGTGCACCTGGTCAAGCGCTCCCGCAAGCCGCTGCGGCAGTTCGTCGCCGCCGTGGCGGAGGTGACGCAGCAGCTTCAGGACGCCTACAAGGACCTCGGCGACGAGTGGCGAGGGCCGGACAACTGCGAGCGGTTCGTAGAGCTCATGGTCACAGACGGCTGCTTCCTGCTGGAGGCCATGAGGATGGACGCGCTGCAGGGGAAGGTACACGAGGATTACGCGCCCAACGACCCAGTCTTTAGCCAGTACGGCTACCTGTACTTGTGGCTATATATCCAATCTGACATGCTAGTCATGGAGAATCAGCTGCCTCTGCTTCTTCTCCACAGGCTACTACTCGTTCTAGATCATGAAAGATATCAGGTATTACCGACTTACAAAGTTACCAACAAATTCAGTAATTAGTTTTTCTCCGTTTTCCTTTCTTTTTTTCACTAAAACCTTTTTTAAGAACAATGTGCTAAAATTTAAGACGTTGCAAGTATGTATGTGCCCACTCACAACTTTTTCTAAACACAATGAAGTTTCCAAACTAATAATGCAGGATGCACCCTGGGTCTAACTATGTATATATGTCAACTGGTTGCTGCAGAACGCTCGAGAGATCAGCAAGTTGGTGCTTGATTCCCTATGTCCGTGGCACCGACACATGGTTGATACTAATCCTCCGGGGCTCCATCCCCTCGACATCTTACACCAAAGCCTCACCCATGATGACCACCAAGACCGCAAAGGATCAAAAGCGTATGTCATGCCCCCTGCAATGGAGATCCACGAAGCAGGAATCATCTTCAAGGTGAGTGACACTGACAACCTCCTGGACGTCCACTTCAAACACGGCGTGCTAAGCATGCCGGCGATGAGGGTCGACGAAGGCACCGAGAAGAGGTTCCTCAATCTGATGGCATTCGAACGGTTGCACCCTCCTGCTGGCAACGACGTGACGGCGTACGTGATCTTCATGGACAACATGATCAGCTCGGCCAAGGATGTAGCGCTCCTCAGATCTAAGATGATCATCGAGAGTGGATTGGGCAGTGACGAGGAGGTGGCCAAGCTCCTCAACAATACATTAAACAAGGGAGGAGTGATGAGCCCGTCAAGCAGGCTCCACGACGTGCAGCGGCAGGTGAATGCCCACTGCATGAAGAGCTTTAATCGGTGGCGGGCTAACTTCATACAAACCTACTTGAGGAACCCTTGGGTGTTCATTTCCCTCGTCGCCACTGTTATCCTACTAGTCGCCACACTCTTGCAAACCTTCTATACTGTTGCACCCTTTTACAAGCTCACGTCGTAGCAGTTAACTAGTACCACCTAACTAGCATTTGTTCGAGTTTGGATCTATCTAGACACTGGCAAAGGGAGTATGTAAACTAACTTTTAAACGTTGAGTGTGGATGTGAGTGAAATGAGAAATTTCACAACAAATTCAATTATATTTAGTAAAAAGCTAGTAAGCAAATCAGTAGTAACTAGTAAGTCACTTATTAATACGGTCAATAAAAGGATACTACCTCTTTGGCTCTTTCCGTAATTCCGAGTCAAAACTGATTGAGTGATTCATTGGTTTCATCTAATTGAGACTTCCTCTGTTAAGGATTATAAGGCCCTAGTGCCAATGTACTCATACGAATGAGATTAATTAATTAATTACCCTCTTCCATCAATTATTACATGCATGTAGTTTAAACTCTTGCAAAAGAGAAATCCAACGGACCAACTTACGCTTAACATTTTTTCGTGTCATTATTTCTTTCATGCTTGTGATAATAAGAGGGTTGAGTTCTAGTGGTGGAAGTTCTTCATCTCCCTTCCTTTCTGGTTGTTCATATTCTTCAATCATAAGAGGTTCCATCATAGGTATTGAGTCAAGATAATCATTTAATTATTCTTTCTTTGGATCTTCAATAATACCCTCTTCATTCTCTAAGTTTCCCTTTGTATCATCGATCGGAGTACCATAGAACATAGCAGCTAGATCAGTGATGGTTGTACATTCTTGATCTTCAAGGTCCTTGTAGTAAGGTTGGTCTCTAAATTTGGAGAAGTGGAATTTCACTTTCTCTTCCCCAAATTTAAGAGATATAGTCTCCTCTTTGCAATCAATTTTAGCATTAACATGGTTTAAAAATGCTCTTCTAAAGATAACAGGTAAAAGTTGTTCATGTGGCGTATCTATAACAACGAGCTCAATGAGAAAAGTATGCGGACCAACATTTAATTAAACATTCTTAACTATTCCCAGAGGTACTCTAAGAGTTCTATCTTCCATCTAAATAGTAATATAAGTACCGTGAAGAACGGATGGTTCTCTATCTTGTAAAATCAAATGGTAGAAGGTATTAGAAATAACATTTACAGCAGATCCTAGATCACAAAAACCATAATAAGAGAGTCCACCGAAAGAACATGGCAATAAGGGCTTATCAAATTCCTTACTCTTGATCTTACCATTAATAAGTTTCGAAGTGTCTTCTTCCATTTTACTATTTTGCATTGGGAACATGCATTCCTCAAGACTTTTTACCTCTTCAACAACTTCAGATTCCTTGGGTGCTTCTTTAACTATATTAGGAGCGAGTTTTTCTTCGTCAACAAGTTTTGCATGGCTTCATATGCTAGTTCATGCATTCTTTTGGTCTTAGGGAAGATAAGATGATCCTCACAAGGAGGTCTCTCCTGAACTGGACCCAAAGGAGCAGCAATGCAAGCATAACATGTTTTACTCTTTGTAGGTGTCTTCCCAGCGGGCTTACCGTACCCAATCCACCCTTTCATAGGTGCTTTAATTTGATCTACAACATCTTGTATGACATGCAAGACAATATGGATATCCACATGATGTTTTTCAACAAGTTCATCTACTTTTCATGTTGCTACAAAAGCTTTAATGCAGTCATGTTGAATTTTAATTTATCCTTCATCTCCTAGATCAGAAGACCAAGTTTCTCTATTGTGACGAATTGTATCTAGTAATTTCCATGCCATTATGATAGTGAAATCTAGAAAAGATACTCTATAGGCCATATCTATTTCATTTTTATTTGCATCGCTTAGTACTCCATAAAAAACATATATAACATACCAATTAGGTAGATCATGGTGGGGACATTTAATAAGAAAATCATTATATCTCACATAACATCTTAAAAGACTTTCACCTGGTCTATTTTTTAAATAAGAAATAGTACGTATTGCTCCATCAGTTTACTCACGAGATAATAATGACAAGCATGCTTGTGATAAATTCTTCTAGGTGTCCTTAAATTCTATGGACAAAGCTTTATACCAAGCGAGTGCTATTTTGAAAGTGCATGACTTATAACTTTATTTTCATATCATCATAAGAGAAGGTTTTAACTTTAAATGTCTCATAAATGTCATTAAAGTAATCCAGGTGTGCATAATCTGTATCATCTTCTCCTTCAAATATTTTTCTAGTGTATAATATCTGAAGTAAATAAGGATTAGCCTCATACGCATCAGTTTGTGGGTCTGGATATGGGATGGAATGAGCAATATTGAATCGATCTCTGAAGTCCTTCAAAGATGCGGGTTTGGGTTGACTCCCAAACACAGCCATGGTGCTTGCCTCGAACCTGCAAACAACTAAGTACACGTAGTGAACTAAAATAAATTGAAACAAAAACCAAACACGCTAAGCTCTCTGGCAACGACGCTAGAAAACAACTTGATGTCTTGCAAGGTTCTAGATCTTGTGTAGTTAGTTTTTAAAAGTAAGAGTATCGAATCCACGGTGGAGATGATTGGTAATGGTTTTAATGCCTCTTATTACCTTCACTTGAATGTACTTACAAGTTGTCTTTAAATCCAAAGCAAGTTTAATAAAAACATAATTGTTTTTCATAAGTTGTGAAGAAAGTAATAAATAAAGTAAAGTAAACAACAAGGTGCAATTTGTGGTAAACTAACTGAAACTCAATAGGGTTAAAGCTTTCTCGGGGAGTTGCACATCAACCATATGTGTATGTGTGGCAAGGCTCTTTAAATGGATGCTCCTAGAAGCACTGTTCAACATCCCTCATAACCACTACCTTTTCCCATCGCATGCTACACACGGTCAGTAATTAAGGGTCTCCCCTTGGTTATGGTCATATGCACTAGTCCTTGTGATCCTCGCATATACATGATTGACAGAGGCGGCGGATTACTGTCACTTGTATGCCGACGTACCTCCTATCATATATACAAGGTTGATTCTTACCAATGTCTCTTAGGTAAATATTGTGCGGTTGACAACACGTGACATCGTTGTTAAGAACCAACACAGTTCATAATTATTAAACAATTAGCAAACTTAATTTTATTTCATAATTTGGTTATGGTTTCTCCATCATCCCCAAAACAAATGAATCTACTTATACACTGGGGCAAACAATATTATCATGAGTCTATGAATGAAAAATGAGGGATCAGATGAATACAAATATGAATCTAACTCAAGGTTAAAGATTACAACAAGATGACCAATGGTGCTAATGATAGAGATAGATGTATTAGCCTCTAATGATCGGAGCAACGGTGGTAATGGATCCCCTTTGGCGAATTACCCCTCCATATCCCTTCCGGGGGCAAGGGTTCGTGGTTTTATGGTCTCTTTGTCTCGCTTATTAGATCCGTCTTCGCGGGGTGAATATATTTGACAAGGCGAAATCAATGCTAGGTGTACAATCAGGCGCTATGGGCGGGCCTAGCCGTACATACCACTGGTTGGTAAAGCTTCTGTGAACGTTTCTTCCTGAATTTCTTCCTTGGCTTGATGTGGGTTTGTTGTGAGGTCTTTCATGCTCCAAATTATCATTATTTCGTCCAGATATGGTCCTTTTTGCATTGACTGCAAATCGTCCCCTTTATTTCGAAGATCCTACGTAATAAATAAAATAGGTGCACGTCAACGCTGTAAAATAAGAAGATCCTAACACTATTTGAAAATTTATGTGTGGTAAAATATGTCGTCTTTCGCACTCATCAGTTGTCGAGTGGGGTGGTCACACCGTTGGTCCGAATATGTACTATGTAGTTGCCAGTTGAAGGGACTCATGAGCCATCATTAATCCACACCGTTTACAACCGTGGAAACATGTGCGTTGGGTAGTTTTCGGCTGCACACGTATATCTTTGCAAGACTTGTGTGAAACGTGAGCGATTATCGAGATCGTACATAGGTATTTTTTGAATAAAACATTTTTATGAGAAAACAAAAAGGTGATGTAAAAAAACAATCAATTATCCATCTATTTTCCCATCATATATATACAACATATAATTACATAGCGAAATATACATATAGTAACATATAGTTCATAATATATGGTTATAGGCCGGAAGGGCTCCGATAAATCATGGTTTCCCTAACTACCTATTACAAAAGACCACCAACTTAACACATTACATAGTTAATAATAACTACCTATTTTATACCATCTAATTAATAACTTCTCGATACTTACTACACCCTAGACGTCCTCCTCGTTGTCAGAGATGACGATGACGTCAGTGGCGGCGGCTCCACCCTTCCCGGAGCCTCATGCTCTGTCCTCAAAGGCCTTGCGCCTTGCTGCAGATGCTTCCCAAATGCGCACAATCTCATTAAACCTTTCGTCGAGAAGCTCCATACTGCTCCACCACCATATGTGCTCCGGGATTCGCTCCTCCATCAACTCCAAGTCATCTTCAGCATCCCTGTACTCCTCATCGGAGGAGGACTAGCCGGAGTACGAGGGGGAGCATCCACCGTCCTGGTCAGGTGGCGGGAGGTATGTCAAAAAAATGAGATATATGCCATAAAAATTATACCATTGAATTCATATTCAAAGGAAGTTTCCAATAGTATAATTTTTGTGATATATGTCTTATATTTTGTTGACCAAACTGTTAATCAAAGTTGTTTCTCAAAAGCTCCATATCAATTTACAGGGGTATTACGCATTTAAAACAATATTTAGTCAATAAAATATGAGATATATATCATAAAAGTTATACCATTGGATTGATATTCAAAGGGAGTTTCCAACAATATAATTTCAGTGATATATGTCCTATACTTTGTTGACCAAATTGTTAATCAAAGTTGTTTCACGAAAAATATAATACCCAAGTAAATCAGTATGGAGGAGTATAAAAACAAATGGAGAAAGTGATTGAGACTTCATAAAAGTGTGACACAGAACAAACTCCGTATTAAAATACGGCTAGATATAAAGACACATGGGGCGCGTTTGCTAGGCTGGACGTCCCTTGGCTCGCATCAGGTTATCAATTTTCGACCCGTTTGGTTGCCTGGAAGGCCTCGTGTTGTTGAACAAACCGGATATTAAAGCACCCTCAGGTCAAGCCTTAGAGGAACACCCGAATCAACCGTTTCTACCAATGCAGGCAAATCTTGTGCACAGCTGATGCAAAAAAAGGAATCTTCGTATGCAACCACCGCAGTGTTCTTAGCCTTAGTCTTCTTACACTACTTCACACACCGTCTCTTCAAATCAACACAAACGTAGTCTGAATCAAAATAAGTTGTATATGAAAAAGATGTGTGTCGATGATATGAATACAATCCGACAATCGGTTTCGAGTTTCGTCATTCGTAAATCATTAATTTCGTGTTTGCAGTTTTAAGAGAATTTTGCCAAATTCGTCGCACACGCTCAACCATTTGAAATTTCCTTTGAGTAGTCGGTTCACCTCGCCATTCCGCATGACTTTCATGTTGGCAGGTTTTTGTTTTGGTGTACATACACTGATAGATAAATGACTCGTTACTATATTGTAGTTTGTACGTATGTGTGAGTATAGTTTGGAGTACTTTTACTCAACCTCTTGCGTGCCATCTTCATGGACGGCGACATGGTGATGATAGGTGACAAGTGAGAGGTGATAATCCATGGTGGTGGCGGCATGGTGAAAGTTTAGAGATGGTAAACCTAGAGGGGGTGAATAGGTTTCTACAAATTTTAATTCTTTCTCTCCAATATTAGGCTTTGGCGGAATATAAAGGTTAGCCTAATGCAAACTAGGTGAGGCACCCTAGATGATAAGACAAGTATCTCAAGCACGAAGGCTCTCACGGGATATATAGCACAAGTAAAGATTTCGGTTAGGAATAACCGAAAGCACGCGGAGACGAAGATGTATTCCCGTATTCCCTTCCTTTGCAAGAAGGTACGTCACGTTTGGAGAGGTGGGGATCCCATGAATGATTTCCCCACTCCACGAAGGCTCACCTTCTTCTCCGAGCCTATCCCACGAAGGAATAGCTCTTTCACTTGTGGTAGACTTTGAGGCAGCCTCCAAACCTTCACAATCTTGCCAGGAGCAAATCCACAACATGGATGCTTCCGGACGCTTTTGCCCATCTAGGGTTTTCAAGAAACCCTAGAGAGCAGGTATCTCAAATAATATAAGGGGGAACAAGATTTGGCTCGGTGGAACTATAGATCAAGACCTCCTCTAGCTTTTCCACGGAGGGATTTGAGTTTGGATGGAGGAGGGGGGAGATCTGAGGTTTTTGGTGTTTCTGACCATGGAATATGAGAGAGAGAGAGCTCAAGAACAAGTTGTAGGGTAGTGCCTAACAGTTCCGAGCTAGGAGAAGGGGTATATATAACTTCACTTGAAATCCAACCGTTGGGGACTTGTCCAGCTCAGCAGTATGTCGAGGAGGCTGGTCTGCCGGGCCAGGCGCCGGACTGGCCGGTGGCACGCCCGGTGCCGCCGGGCCTAGCGCCGAGCCTGCACCGAGTGAGCGAACCAACTCACTGGAAGTGCCCCGGTGTGCACTGGCGTAGGGGCCGGCATTCGCCGGGCCAGGTGTCGGGCCAGCCGGCACAAACCGGATGTTGACCGAGCGATAGCCGGGCGACGATGCTGAGTTATTGGAATGCCTCCGGTGTGCACCGGCGCCAGAGCCGGTCTGCACCCGACCAGTCGGTGCAGCGCCCGGTGGCGCCGGACCAGGCGCCGGCCAGAGGGAAAACTGGTGTTCCCCTTGTTCATCGAAGTGGGGGGTCTCCCTTCACCTTCTTGTTCCATTGATACACCATTATGCATGTTAGACTAATACCTGAGAATAATCTTGTAGGCATGTATTAGTCCAATTACTCTAGCTACGGTGTCATTGTTACCAAAATAATGGATAAGGGTAAAATACCCTTACAATCTCCCCATTTTTGGTATACGATGACAAACCGAGCTAGAGTCATATATAAATATTATGATAAGCTCAGAACCTTGATTCCATGTAAGATATTAAGACAGCTCCCCCTTAATGTATGCACTTGGGAATTTGCGTTTGAATGCAAAGTGCACCATTTGTAAATATGAGAAGCTCCCCCAATATCTTTAGGATACAAGCATGGTATAGACAAGTATATAACAAGATATAAGAAACAAACATAATCATCGAACATAGAGATTAAGCATACAATAACTTGTCCACACACGAATTATTAAAAGTAGCAAATGTTTCCAGAAAGCAAATAGCACAAGCCAAGTAAGAAGCAAATAAAGTAGCAATGGCTTGTGCAAATACATCAACACCCATCCAGGAAACCCGTAATCCTAGACTCTACTCTCTTCTCCCCCTTTGGCATCAGAACACCAAAAAGGCAGGGTAGAGTAGGAATGCTATCGTTCCCATCAATAGAACTCTTCCCCAGTAATTGGGGACTCCTCTTCATCATCATCTTCATTGTCTTCATCATCTCCAGACCCATCAGAGCCAGACCCAACAACATCAGGAGCAGGAGCAAACCTAAATCTAGTCCTGGGAGGAGGAACACCATGTGAAGATCCACCACGAGCAAACAAGGAGAGGTCAAAGTTCTGGAACATGGAATCCACAATGGGAGGCATCTCCCAAGTGGGAGCAATCACTGGCTCTAGTTCCGGACCAGGAGGAGGAACATGGTGGTTTCTTGCAGCCATGAATTCATTCTGGCGCCTCCTAGTCTCTTGATTCAAGGCAAGGCTTTGATGAGCTAGATCATTGGTATTCCTACACATTTGCCACAGACTTGTCAAGAAGTGAGAGGCACCCCGCTTGGGGCGCATAGAGGAGCTGGAACTAGCAGCCGGGTCATGCCTTTCCTTGGACCTTCGTTCCGAAGGCATCAACTCAGGGATTTCAAGTTTGTTTCCCCGTTGTGGAATCTTGAAAGGTTCCATCTTTATCACTTCATCTTTCCTATTGTAAGGAGATGGCACAACGGTATTGATAAGCTGCTGGATATACTGAGCAAAGTTTGGAGTCATGCGATTGCGAACGGAGCATCTCAGTTCATTGTAAAAAAGTCACAGCCATCAATCCTCCTAACATTTTCAGGACAGCAGTAGTACACGAGGTTGATATGGTAGGCTCGGCAGTCACTCAACTCTCCAGACTTGCTGACTAGACTCTCACGGAATATATTGGCAAGCACTTGGTAGGAGTAGTACATCCCTGAGATGAGTGGATGAGCATGTGCAGGCTCTAGGAGTTAGCAGAATGCAATGTTACCATGAGTGAACGGATCCTCAGTGTGGATCTGAAAACCATGAGCACGTCCACCACCAAATCCCATTGCTTGACAGAATTCAAGGTAGTTGCAAGAATACTGCTCCATCCCAGTCATCCAAGTCATAGTGCGAGCAGGGTCATCATGAAAGAAAACTGTGCAGTGGAATCGGGAAGTGACATAGGCATCCCCAATGGGCCTGCCAAAGATGGTACCCGGGGTTTACTGAAAGCCCACGACTCGAAGGATAAGAAGAATCAGAAGCCCAAATTGTTATTAAGGAAAGCTAGAGTTGTATTAGGAAACAATACTTGTAATCTTGCGGGATGAGTTGGAAACCCTCCCGGATTCTGTAACTTGTGTATCACGAAACCCTCGGCTCCGCCTCCTATATAAGGGGGAGTCGAGGGACAAAGAAAGCATCAAATCATTGTCTCACAAATCCTAGTTTTCATACCGTCGAGTACTTTTCGGCTGAAACCTTCGAGATCTACTTGCCCTCTACTTCCAACTAAAACCCTAGTCTACAACCCGTAGGCATTGATAAGTTAATCCCTTGTCAATTGGCGCCGTCTGTGGGGATTAGAGGTGTCAAGGATCTGATCTCGATGGCACGTTCAAGATCGTCGACTTCATCAACTGCAAGCAATGCAATGGACAGAGGTAAACAGATCGAAACTGGTCTAGTTGATTTTGTACCTCGCCCGCCCTCCCGTTTGGATGCATATGCGTATCTGGAGGAGCCCATGGAGATGACGTTCGGAAAGTTCCACTTCCGCGTCGAGAAAGAAAGAGCGTATCGTCTCGAAATTCTGATCTCGTCGGGATTATCGGCGGTCGATCCCGACTTTTCGAGCTCAGCATCATCAATCGAGTCAGGCGATGAGGAGAGTTCATCGCCACGCTTCATCAGCACCAGGGCGAGTGAAAAACTCGTCAAGATCTTCAGCGACATGTCCTTCGAGTCATCTGCGGACTCCTATATAAGCGATGACTCGAGCGACACCGACAGCTTCAACTTCATCGACAAATCCATCACCGTTGGACAGGTCTTCACCAATCTTTATGATGGTGTCACCAAACCCGATAAAGTCCAGCATCCAAAATATCATCAGATCTACGCAATTGGAGAACCAAGCCGGACAGAACCAGCAACGTCAGAGGCTTTCGATGATGCGGGAAATCTATATGTCGATCCCGCAGATCTTGCGCGAGGTTTGGGAACAAAATATATCGGAACAGGAACACTAGAGATGGTGCAATTTCCGCAGGCCGTGTGGGATCGAGTTGCAAGAGCTATCGATGGCACAGAACCAATGACTATCGCGGCAACACCTGAGGAGTCACAAGCATACCAATATAGGCTTTCCCGTATCAGGAGGGAGCTCGAGAAACAGAAAACCGAGTTGGATAGGAGGCAGGAAGCAGCCTCTGCATCAAGCAGGCGAAGAGCGGAGCTAAGCCGATATTCAGGAACTTCGGGAGATAGTCACAGGGAAGCTCGAAGGAGAGCAAGGTCTCGCCTGCAAAACATACCTGAAGCAGAGAGAGAAAACCTAGTTCAAAACCTCGACATGTCTTTTATGTCAATCGACACAAGGGGGAACATTATCCCCAAAACACCGGAAGCTGGGTATATGGCGACGCAAGCCTTTATCCTCGCAAATAGACCACCTCCCGGAGATCCAAGAGAAGCATTGTACAACATGGCCATGGCAGGGGTCGGAGTTATGGGGACAGCATTCGTAACTCCGCCTCCTGAAGGGGCAGCAAGGCAAAATAGTCCACGACCCGCTGCAGCAGCGCCAGGTCCCGAGAGAACAAGTGGAGCACGAGACACAGCAGCGCAAGCACGAGTGGACAGAGCACGACAAAATAGAAGGGAACATCGACACTCCCCAGAGTTAGATGATGAGGATATGTGTGGGTTGCCGTGCTTTACAAGGAGGGTCCAGAAAACTCGAGTTCCTTCAGGGTTTAAATTACCCGACAATTTCAAAAATTCGACGGCCTGCAAGATCCAGAGGACTGGCTAGTCGATTATCTCGAGACGGTGAAGCTGATAGGAGGAACTAGAGCAACAGCCATGCAGAGCATCCAAGTACATCTGAGTGGAGCCGCAAGATCGTGGATAAAGAAGCTTCCCCAGGTTACATCGACAGCTGGGACAGTTTTGAGGATGTGTTCGTTAAGAACTTCCGATCTACCTGCAAAAAACCTGCGTCGTTAGAAGAGTTGAGATCGTGTCGACAAAAGCATGATGAGTCAATGAGAAAGTATATCCAAAGATGGAACATCATTAAAAACTCGGCAGAGAACATATCTGACGAGAGAGCGATAGATGCGTTTGTAGCAGGAATTCGACGAGGAGACTTTGTCGAGGATTTGGGGAGAACTAACCCAAAAACAGTATCAGCATTGATGGAGATAGCAAACAGGTGGGCAGATGGAGAGGATGATGTTCACAATAAACGGCTCAGGTCGCCTGAAGAGGACCGCAATCGAAATTTCCAAAATAGGCGACGATTTTCTCGGCAGTACTCGAATTACGACGCTCCTGGCCAAATCTCGGCTGGTTTTCGAGCAAGTGCTGGAGGAAGCAATAGAGATGACTATCAAAGGAGTAACGAGCAGCGAGGCGACAATAGAGATGATTCTCGAAATAATAGGCCAAATAATGGGCCAAGGTTCCAGAGGCCTTTCGTGTCCCCCGAGGATATGATGAACGGGCCATGTCAGATGCACTTTTATCTCGACAGCAATGGGAAGAGACAGTCGGGACACCTACAGAAGGACTGTCGAAACTTTCAAGCAATGCTAAGGTTTGCAGGGCAAGCCAATGCTCAAGCGATAAATAGAAACCCTCAAGGGCCCAGGAGTGAGATCCACTTGCCACCTCCTCCCGCAATTACGGACGAAAATCGACACCAGCTAAGAATAGCGGCAGCACCACAACCACCTCCATACGTTGATCCCAACTCCAACGGAGCGGTCTCGATGATTCAGAAGGGTAGGCCGCCCAATAGAGCTTAGAAAGTAATCTCGCGACAGGTGTTCATGGCAGAGAAGATGCCTCCACCAACGACTGAGTACTTAAATTGGTCAGGGCAAGACATTGGCTTCACAATAGCAGATCATCCGCAGCAAGTTCCTCGACCAGGGCAGTCAGCACTTATCTTACTAGCAATAATCGCAGGATTCGATGTATCCCGAGTATTCATAGATGGAGGCAGTAGTCTAAACCTTATGTACGCAGATACACTAAGGAAGATGAACATATCTCTAGAAAATCTGAAACCAACCGACACACGTTTCCATGGTATCACGCCAGAAAAGCCAAGTTATCCGTTGGGGAAGATCAATCTCGATGTTCAGTTTGGGACCCGAGAAAACTACAGAATAGAGAGGCTGGAGTTTGAAGTTGTGGATTTCCCGTCACAGTATCACGCCTTGTTGGGACGGCCAGCATATGCCAGGTTTATGGCGGTGCCACATTACACATACTTGTTATGGAGGTTACCTGGACCTAAGGGACCAATTACAGTCAAAGGAAGCTTTGCGCTAGCCGATAAATGTGACAAGGATTTTCATCGACTGTCAGAAACTTTCGGGATGCAAGCAGAATACATGGAGTCAAGGCTTACGACTGATTATGATGTGCTGCCAGATGTAGGGAGACCTAACAAGGAACCAACCTTTAACACTGCAAAAGATTCCAAGGAGGTGCAGATTCACCCGACAGATCCGAAGAAGACGACGTCTATCGCGACAGATATGGACCTCGCATAGGAAAGCGCGCTCGTCGAGTTCCTCCGTGAGCACAGGAAAATCTTCGCATGGTGTCCAGCTGACATGCCAGGAGTACCCAGGGAACTTGCCGAGCACCACCTAAATTTGGATCGAATCACGAGACCAATCAAACAACCTTTGCGGCGTTTTTCGGAGCCAAACCGCAAAGCTATGCTATCAGAGATTGATCGACTAAGAGAAGCTGGTTTCGTTAAAGAACTGCATACAGAGGCCACTGATACGTCTCAAACGTATCTATAATTTCTTATGTTCCATGATACTTTATCGATGATACTCACATGTTTTATACACATTATATGTCATACTTATGCATTTTCCGGCACTAACCTATTGACGAGATGCCGAAGAGCCAGTTGCTGTTTTCTGCTGTTTTTGGTTTCAGAAATCCTAGTAAGGAAATATTCTCGGAATTGGACGAAATCAACGCCTGTGGTCCTATTTTTCCACGAAGCTTCCAGAAGTCCGAAGAGGAAACGAAGTGGGGCCACGAGGCGGCGACACGCCAGGGCGGCGCGGCCCAGGCCCTGGCCGCGCCGGCTTGTTGTGTGGGCCCCTCGTGACGCCCCTTGACCTGCCCTTCCGCCTACTTAAAGCCTTCGTCGCGAAACCCCCAGTACCGAGAGCCACGATACGGAAAACCTTCCACAGACGCCGCCGCCGCCAATCCCATCTCGGGGGATTCAGGAGATCGCCTCCGGCACCCTGCCGGAGAGGGGAATCATCTCCCGGAGGTCTCTTCATCGCCATGATCGCCTCCGGATCGATGTGTGAGTAGTCCACCCCCGGACTATGGGTCCATAGCAGTAGCTAGATGGTTGTCTTCTCCTCATTGTGCTATCATGTTGGATCTTGTGAGCTGCCTATCATGATCAAGATCATCTATTTGTAATGCTACATGTTGTGTTTGTTGGGATCCGATGAATATTGAATACTATGTCAAGTTGATTATCAATCTATCATATATGTTATTTATGTTCTTGCATGCTCTCCGTTGCTAGTAGAGGCTCTGGCCAAGTTGATACTTGTGACTCCAAGAGGGGGTATTTATGCTCGATAGTGGGTTCATGCCTCCATTAAATCTGGGACAAGTGACAAGAAAGTTCTAAGGTTGTGGATGTGTTGTTGCCACTAGGGATAAAACATCGATGCTTTGTCTAAGGATATTTGTGTTGATTACATTACGCACCATACTTAATGCAATTGTCTGTTGTTTGCAACTTAATACTAGAGGGGGTTCGGATGATAACCTGAAGGTGGACTTTTTAGGCATAGATGCATGCTGGATAGCGGTCTATGTACTTTGTCGTAATGCCCTGATTAAATCTCATAGTACTCATCATGATATATGTATGTGCATTGTTATGCCTTCTTTATTTGTCAATTGCCCAACCGTAATTTGTTCACCCAACATCTGTTTATCTTATGGGAGAGACACCACTAGTGAACTGTGGACCCCGGTCCTATTCTTTACATCCGAAATACAATCCACCGCAATTGTTCTTTACTCGTTCTTCGCAAACAATCATCATCATCCACACTATACATCTAATCCTTTGTTTACAGAGAAGCCGGTGAGATTGACAACCTCACCGTTACGTTGGGGCAAAGTACTTTGATTGTGTTGTGCAGGTTCCACGTTGGCGCCGGAATCCCCGGTGTTGCGCCGCACTACACTCCGCCACCATCAACCTTCAACGTGCTTCTTGACTCCTACCGGTTCGATAAACCTTGGTTTCTTATCGAGGGAAACTTGCTGCCGTGCGCATCACACCTTCCTCTTGGGGTTCCCAACGGACGTGTCAACTACACGCATCAAGCAAATTTCTCGGCGCCGTTGCCGGGAGATCAAGACACGCCTGCAAGGGAGTCTCCCACATCCAATCTCTTTACTTTGTTTTTGTCTTGCTTTACTTTATTTTATTTACTGCTTTGTTTGCTCTTATATCAAAAACACAAAAAAATTAGTTGCTCGTTTTACTTTATTTACTGTCTTGTTCTCCATATCAAAAACACAAAAAAATAGTTACTTGCATTTACTTTATTTAGTTTACTTTATTTACTACTGCTAAAAATGAGTAATCCGGAAGTTGAAGTTCGTTCCTTTAAGCAACAAGGGGGAGAAAGTTTTAAAGATGCTTGGTATAGAATTAGCGATGCTCATCATAGGTGCATTAAGAAACACTCCACTATTATACTACTTAGGAACTTTTATGTTGGTATCTCTAGTTGGAATAGATATGTTCTTGATACTCTTGCGGGAGGTAATTTCCTAGGCACTCCTGCTTCAGAAGCTAGTTGCATTATTGAGAGTCTAGTTGGAATACCACCTGTTAATGAAGCTAAAATTGAAATCTCTCTTGAAGATGTTATGAAAAAGTTGGAGGGCATAGAGAAAGATCTTCCAAGTATTGAGACTAAATTGGGAATATTACTTAATAGCACTGATAAACTTGATAAATCTCTAGGTGGAATTAATGAGAGAATTTCTGTTTTAGAAACTTGTGCTACTCATGATAATCGAACCCATAGGATTAGTGAACTTGAAGAAGCTATGGGAACTTTGGGTTCAACTTTTTCTTCTCTTAAGTTTAAGGAGAAAGCTTATGTGGGTAAGGAGCAAAAATTCATGTATGCCTCTAAAGTGCCTAAGCCAAAAAGCTATTATAGGCCTAAAATTGACAAAGCCCTTAGCACCACTACGGATGGGGGAGCATCTAAGATACCTATTGATGTTGATGCTTCGTCTCTTGACAATACTTGATACACACTTTCTGCGCCTAGCTGAAAGGCGTTAAAGAAAAGCGCTTATGGGAGACAACCCATTATTTTACTTCTGCACTTTTATTTTATATTTGAGTCTTGGAAGTTGTTATTACTGTAGCAACCTCTCCTTATCTTTATTTTATTGCATTGTTGTGCCAAGTAAAGTCTTTGATAGTAAAGTCAATACTAGATTTGGATTGCTGCATAGGAACAGATTTCTTGCTGTCACGAATTTGAGCAGTAGTCCCTGTAGAAAATTTATAAAAATCTGTCAATTTACGTGCGTGATCCTCAGATATGTACGCAACTTTCATTCAATTTGGGAATTTTCATCTGAGCAAGTCTGGTGCCTCTTAAAAATTCGTCTTTACGGACTGTTCTGTTTTGACAGATTCTGCCTTTTATTTCGCATTGCCTGTTTTGCTATGTTTGATGGATTTCTTTGTTCCATTAACTTTTAGTAGCTTTGTGCAATGTCCAGAAGTGTTAAGAATGATTATGTCACCTCTTAATATATGAATTATGCACTGACCATCTAATGAGTTTGTTTTGAGTTTGGTGTGGAGGAAGTTTTCAAGGGTCAAGAGAGGAGGATGATACAATATGATCAAGAAGAGTGAAAATTCTAAGCTTGGGGATGCCCCCGTGGTTCATCCCTGCATATTTTAAGAAGACCCAAGCGTCTAAGCTTGGGGATGCCCAAGGCATCCCTTCTTCATCGGCAACTTATCAGATCACCTCTAGTGAAACTATATTTTTATTCCGTCACATCTTATGTGCTTTACTTGGAGCGTCTGTTTGTTTTTATTTTTGTTTTTATTTGAATAAATTCGGATCTTAGCATTCTTTGTTTGGGAGAGAGACACGCTCCGCTGTTTCGTATGAACACATATGTTCTTAGCTTTATTCTTAATGTTCATGTCGAAGGTTGAACTACTTCGTTCATTGTTATATGGTTGGAAACGGAAAATGCTGCATGTGGTAAATGGTATAATGTCTCGAATAATGTGATACTTGGCAATTGTTGTGTTCATATAGATTATGTTTAAGCTCTTGCATCATGTACTTTGTACCCATTAATGAAGAACTACATAGAGCTTGTTAAAATTTGGTTTGCATGATTAGTTTCTCTAGAGTCTAGATATTTTCTGGTTGAGGTGTTTGAACAACAAGGAGACAATATAAAGTCTTATAATAGTTACAATATGTTCATATGTGAGTTTTGCTGCACCTTTTATACTTGAGTTTGCTTCAAACAACCTTGCTAGCCTAGCCTTGTATTGAGAGGAATTCTTCTCATGCATCCAAATCCTTGAGCCAAAAACTATGCCATTTGTGTCCACCATACCTACCTACTACATGGTATTTCTCTGCCATTCCAAAGTACATTACTTGAGTGCTACCTTTAAAATTCTATTCTTTGTCTTTGCAATATATAGCTCATGGGAAAAATAGCTTAAAAACTATTGTGGTGAAGAATATGTACTTATGTGTCTTATTTCTTAATAAGTTGCTTGTTGAGCGGTAACCATGTTTCTGGGGACGCCATCAACTCTTTTACCTTTGTTGAATATCATGTGAGTTGCTATGCATGTTCGTCTTTTCTGAAGTAAGGGCGATTTTCATGATCAAATGGTTTGAGTATGCATACTGTTAGAGAAGAACATTGGGCCGCTAACTAAAGCCATGATTCATGGTGGAAGTTTCAGTTTGGACAATTAATCCTCAATCTCGATCTTATGAGAATATTAACTGTTGTTGAATGCTTATGCATTAAAGAGGAGTCCATTATCTGTTGTCTATGTTGTCCCGGTATGGATGTCTAAGTTGAGAATAATCAAAAGCGAGAAATCCAATGCGAGCTTTCTCCTTAGACCTTTGTACAGACGGCATAGAGGTACCCCTTTGTGACACTTGGTTGAAACATATGCTATGCAATGATAATCCACGTTAATCCAAGCTAATTAGGACAAGGTGCGAACACTATTGGTATACTATGCATGAGGCTTGCAACTTATAGGATATCTTATACATAACACACATGCTTTATTACTACCGTTGACAAAATTGTTTCTTGTTTTCAAAATGAAAAGCTCTAGCACAAATATAGTAATCCATGCTTCCTCTCGCGAAGGGCCATTCTTCTACTTTATTGTTGAGTCAGTTTGCCTATTCTTTCTATCCCAGAAGCAAACACTTGTACCAACTGTGTGCATTGATTCTTACATGTTTACCTATTGCACTTGTTATATTACTTTGTGTTGACAATTATCCATGAGATATATATGTTGAAGTTGAAAGCAACCGCTGAAACTTATATCTTCCTTTGTGTTGCTTCAATATCTTTACTTTGAATTTATTGCTTTATGAGTAACTCTTATGCAAGTCTTATTGATGCTTGTCTTGAAAGTATTATTCATGAAAAGTCTTTGCTATATGATTCATTTGTTTACTCATTATCTTCATCATTGCTTCGAATCGCTGCATTCATCTCATATACTTTACAATAGTATTGATCAAGATTATGATAGCATGTCACTTCAGAAATTATCTTTGTTATCGTTTACCTACTCGAGGGCGAGTAGGAACTAAGCTTGGGGATGCTTGATACGTCTCAAACGTATCTATAATTTCTTATGTTCCATGCTACTTTATTGATGATACTCACATGTTTTATACACATTATATGTCATATTTATGCATTTTCCGGCACTAACCTATTGACGAGATGCCGAAGAGCCGCTTGTCGTTTTCTCGCTGTTTTTGGTTTCAGAAATCCTAGTTAGGAAATATTCTCGGAATTGGACGAAATCAACGCCCAGGGTCCTATTTTTCCACGAAGCTTCCAGAAGTCCGAAGAGGAAACGAAGTGGGGCCACGAGGCGGCTACACGCCAGGGCGGTGCGGCCCAGGCCCTGGCCGCGCCGGCCTATTGTGTGGGCCCCTCGTGACGCCCCTTGACCTGCCCTTCCGCCTACTTAAAGCCTTCGTCGCGAAACCCCCAGTACCGAGAGCCACGATACGGAAAACCTTCCAGAGACGCCGCCGCCGCCAATCCCATCTCGGGGGATTTAGGAGATCGCCTCCGGCACCCCGCCGGGAGAGGGGAATCATCTCCCGGAGGTCTCTTCATCGCCATGATCGCCTCCGGATCGATGTGTGAGTAGTCCACCCCTGGACTATGGGTCCATAGCAGTAGCTAGATGGTTGTCTTCTCCTCATTGTGCTATCATGTTGGATCTTGTGAGCTGCCTATCATGATCAAGATCATCTATTTGTAATGCTACATGTTGTGTTTGTTGGGATCCAATGAATATTGAATACTATGTCAAGTTGATTATCAATCTATCATATATGTTATTTATGTTCTTGCATGCTCTCCGGTAGAGGCTCTGGCCAAGTTGATACTTGTGACTCCAAGAGGGGGTATTTATGCTCGATAGTGGGTTCATGCCTCCATTAAATCTGGGACGATGGACAGAAAGTTCTAAGGTTGTGGATGTGCTGTTGCCACTAGGGATAAAACATCGATGCTTTGTCTAAGGATATTTGTGTTGATTACATTACGCACCATACTTAATGTAATTGTCTGTTGTTTGCAACTTAATACTAGAGGGGGTGCGGATGATAACCTGAAGGTGGAATTTTTAGGCATAGATGCATGCTGGATAGCGGTCTATGTACTTTGTCGTAATGCCCTGATTAAATCTCATAGTACTCATCATGATATATGTATGTGCATTGTTATGCCTTCTTTATTTGTCAATTGCCCAACCGTAATTTGTTCACCCAACATCTGTTTATCTTATGGGAGAGACACCACTAGTGAACCGTGGACCCCGGTCCTATTCTTTACATCTGAAATACAATCCACCGCAATTGTTCTTTACCGTTCTTCGCAAACAATCGTCATCATCCACACTATACATCTAATCCTTTGTTTACAGCAAGCCGGTGAGATTGACAACCTCACCGTTACGTTGGGGCAAAGTACTTTGATTGTGTTGTGCAGGTTCCACGTTGGCGCCGGAATCCCCGGTGTTGCGCCGCACTACACTCCGCCACCATCAACCTTCAACGTGCTTCTTGACTCCTACTGGTTCGATAAACCTTGGTTTCTTACTGAGGTAAACTTGCTGCTGTGCGCATCACACCTTCCTCTTGGGGTTCCCAACGGACGTGTCAACTACACGCATCAGCCACGTGGGTAGCAAACCCAGTGTTGGTTCCGAAGAAAAACACTAAAGTCCTTCGCATGTGTGTCGACTTTACGTGTCTCAACAAACACTATCCAAAGGATCACTTTCCCCTCCCAAGGATCGATCAAATTATCGATTCGACGGCAGGATGTGAACGTCTTTCCTTCCTGGATGCATACTCTGGTTATAACCAGATCAGATTGAAAGAAGAGGACGAGGTCAAAACAGCGTTCATTACACCTTACGGCGTGTTTTGTTATAAAACAATGCCCTTTGGTTTGAAAAACGCGGGAGCAACATATCAGCGGATGATGCAGAAGTGCTTAGCAACACAGATCGGGAAAAACGTACAAGTGTACATTGACGATGTCGTCATAACATCAAAAAAGGGGGCCACGCTAATCAAGGACTTGAAGGAAACTTTTGACAACCTCGACAAGTTTTGTCTCAAGCTGAATCCGACAAAGTGTTCTTTCGGCGTCCCTGCAGGAGAACTTCTCGGGTTCTTAGTCTCAGCAAGAGAGATTGAAGCTAATCCCGAAAAAATCTAAGCTATCGTAACAATGAGGAAGCCAACGAAGTTGAAAGAAATACAGCAGCTAACTGGGTGAGTCGCAGCTTTAAGCAGATTCGTCGCCAGGCTGGGAGAAAAAGTGTTACCGTTCTACGCTTTAATCAAGCAAGGAGAGAAGTTCCAGTGGAACGAAGAGGCAGATAGAGCCTTCGAGGATCTCAAACGCACAATTTCGACACCACCAATCTTGGTGGCGCCTAAAGAGAAGGAACCTCTCCTGTTATACATTGCGGCTACACCCCAGGTGGTCAGCACGGCACTCGTTGTCGAAAGAGAAGAGGAAGGAAAACTCCATGGAGTGCAGAGGCCGATATATTTCATCAGTGAAGTTTTATCGCCTTCCAAACAACAATCAACGTTCACCACAAACCAATCTAGGCGCATCGCCAACTCCCCCGTCTCGAGGGTTTCTTCCGGGTAAGCACCATGCTGCCTAGATCGCATCTTGCGATCTAGGCAGCACACGTTTATTCGTCGTTCATGCGTTGCTCGTACTGAAGCCTTTTTGATGGCGAGCAACGTAGTTATCATAGATATTCTAGGGTTAGCATTGTTCATCATATCATATGCTATCGTCGTGCAACCCTTAGGCATCTAGCCGCCCTTACACCTATCTTGGGTGTAAGGGCGGCACCCGCTTGATCATTGTTTAGTAGATCCGATCCGTCATGATTGCTCCTTGTTCTTCAAGGATTAGTTTAATATCTGCATTGTTACGCCTTACAAACGGGTCGAAGGATCCAGTGGTGCGTAGGGTGTAGTTTGCTAGCCCTAGACAGGATGTTCCGAGGATCAACTTTGTGTTGGTTTTTAGGCCTTGTCTAGGGTCGGTTTACGATCACCGTGCGTGGCCGCCGGGCTCGATCACGAGTAGGATGTTCCGATTATGCGGTGAAAACCCCAAATCGTAGTAGGTCGTTTTAGCTTTATCTTGATCAAGCAGGACCACCATCCGATCGTACACCTCGTACGCATCATGGGTGGATCGGCTCCTTGAGCCGATTCACGGGACAACTCGAGAGCCGATCGAGGCTCGTATTTAATGTTTACGTGTATGCCATGCAGGAAACTAAGCGAGGCATCATCCAACACCTTCCTGACCAGGTATAGGTCAGGTGGCACGCCCTTGCATCAGCATCGGACGTGCGTGCCGAAGGCTTTGCGGGCCGTCGCTCGGAGGGACCAGGGCCAGCCGCAGTCCTGGGAGATTCCCGGCTCTACGTTGTTGCCCGTCGCTGCCCGCAACACATTCTGGCACGCCCGGTGGGACAATCTTCGACATCAACCGCATCGCCATCTACATCTGAGATGGCGGAAGGCACTCCCGTCAAGTACGAGGATCTGACTGAGGAGCTCAAGAAGAAGCATGACGAGATCAAAGCGGTCCTCGAAGCCGACCTCATCGGCTCTTTTCACGGAACCCGCTCACATGGCATCGGGTGGAAGGGGTTCTCACCTGAAGCGCGCTCGATGGAGTGGACCTGTCCACCCCGTCGAAGAACGCACCAGGTCGCTGCGTCAGGAGATTAACTTCATGGTGGCTCATTCGCTGCACCGCCATTACGAGAGCCTGGTGAACACTTTGGAGCGTGTCGCTCTGCGCGTGATCCAGGAAATCATGATCCACCAATATTCTCCGTCAGGACCAGCTCTGGGGACTCACCAAGGAGAGATGCCACTCCAGTCCCGTCCACCGCTGCCGTTTGCGTTGGCAGCACCAGAAGTGCCGAGTTAATCGGCATACGTCGTCTACAAGATCGGTGGTGACCCTAGTGACTACCAATTCTTGCATGAGGCGCCGAAGGAGATCCCTCACGGATACGCGTGCGCATACATGCCAGACTGCAGTAACTGGGCGCTCTCGAACCAGGCTGCAACAGCAGGGACTTCCGGAACAGCAGGAGAATCTTCGGGAACAGATCTTGAGAAGCAGACGTGGCTAGCTAAGTATGCCACTCCGACAAACCTCCAGAGCTCAGCTCCTGCAGTTGGCTCAGAGCTGGAAAAGCAAGCATGGCTGGCTAAGTATGCCACCCGGCGAATCTTCAGAGTTCGACGCCTGCAGCCATCACCGCGGATCAGATTTGTACAATTCTGAAAGACCAGTTCGGCATGATGCCGAAAAGGAGGACAATCGGCTATTCCAAGCCGTACCCCAACGAGTACGAGTTGATCCCGCTACCACCCAAATATCGGCTCCCTGATTTCACCAAGTTTAATGGATCGGATGGTTCCAGCTCCATCGAGCATGTGAGCCGATACTTGGCACAGCTAGGCACGATCTCGAAGCATCGGACGAGCTGCGCATGAGGTTCTTCGCACGGTCCCTCACGGGATCGGCTTTCGGGTGGTACACAACGCTGCCGCCAGACTCAATCCGGACTTGGAAGCAGTTGGAAGAGCAGTTCCACATACAGTATCACTCAGAGGCTTCCGAGGCTGGCATTGCCGATCTAGCACAGGTACGACAGAAGCGCGGGGAAACAGTGGCAGAATACGTCCAGCGCTTCAGGACCGTTAGGAACCGATGCTATTCGGTTCATGTGAGTGAAAAAGAAGCAGTCGAGTTGGCGGTGGTGGGTCTCTCATCATCGATCAAAGACGTGGCCTCCCAAGCAGACTACCCTTCACTGGCGCACATGGTGCAGAAGCTGTCAGCATATGAACAAGCGCCACCCGGATGTTTATCGGGACAAATTCAAGCGTGCGGTGGTCCTGGTTGAGGCGGATGAAGATGAAGGTGCTGCGGGAGATCAAGAGGTAGCGATGGCTGAATGGACTCGGGGGCAAGCCCCGTGTCCCGTAAATGGGTTAAGCCACAAGGTCCTCCAAAAGGGTTTGACTTCGACGTGACCAAAGCTGAGCAGATTTTCGACCTCTTACTCAAGGAGAAGCAGCTAAAGTTACCCGAAGGCCACAAGATCCCCACGGTGCAGGAGATGAACGGAAAGCCATACGCAAGTGGCATAACACGTTCACCCACGCCACCAACGACTGCAGGGTGTGGCGTCAGCAGGTCCAAATGGCGATAGAACAAGGGCGGCTAATTTTCAGCCAGTACGCCATGAAGGTCGACACACACCCCTTCCCCGCCGTTAACATGGTGGAGTGCACTTACCATGGAGGGTGCCAGCCAGGATTCTCGTTCAATATCAACATGGCAGGACTTGGGCACCACTCTGGTAAGGACGGAGATGAGGGCAGCTGCTCTCATAGCAAGGACACAGAGGAAGCCGCTCCACGCGATCGGCTCCGTCACGATGGCAAGCGCTACATCACAGAGGGAGAAGTGAGGAACGTAAGATATCAGCGACCTCTCTCTGATCACCTCCTCAACAAGTATGTGGGTCAATATGACCAACGCCGGCGATACAACGACGATGATGAAAGAGATCGTCTGGCTAGGGACGCTAGGAGGCACCGTCGGCATGATCGCGACGAGGAGAGATATGAGCGC
>NC_061512.1:108677800-108738360 GCF_022539505.1 Lolium rigidum | reverse complement strand
GATCTTGATTATGAGAATATTGGGTTACAATGGGGTGCCGAAGGGTTCGGTTGTGATCTCGTCGAGAGGCTAAGTGCTACGGCGACCTAGCTCTAGACTTCTGGTGGCTAAAGTTGCTAAGATTGATTGTGTCCCTCGACAGCCCCTCTCTTGGCCTTTATATAGGAAGCCAGGTCTCAAGAGATCTGTTCGGGTACGACTAGTTTTACAAAAGGTCTAGCTCTAAAATTTCCTTGTTCGACTTCCTTCCTGCCTTGTTCTTCAAGGGAACTTCTCCTGCACCATCCTAGTGGCCCACCTTGTCGTCGAGTATCTTCATGGGCCTCAAGTTGGGCCGCACAGGATAGGGCAATATCGGTTACCCGAAGGGTAATGCCCACGTCAGTAGTCCCCGAGTGTCTAGCCGAAGATATTCCGGGTAGAGACTAAAGCATGCCTCCACCTAATGATCTTCTCCTTGGTTGTTCTTGTCCATCTTGTAACAGCATCATCTTCTTCTATCGGGTGCGCGTCCAGTGCTCCCGATGGGAGTAGCCCCCGAGTCTAGGTACGGATGCTTGCAATCCGTGCGTAGACTCAAGTTGCGCCACTCGAACATCTTCTTCTATCGAAATCTTTCTGCAAGTCTTCATGGGTCATCCGATAAGTTTGCGCCTGGGCTCGTATTCTTCAGTAAGGTTTCAACGCGTAAAGGATAATGAGTAACGTGCCCAGCTTTGCTGGTTAACTGCTGATGGCAAAACAACGTTACCCTACAACGAATCAAGTCCCCGGGCATGATCCTGGAGTGTAAAAAAGTTTTATCGGGTGCGCGCTCAGCGCTCCCGATGGGAGTAGCCCCCGAGTCTGCGCACGGGTGCTTGCGGCCGGGTGCAGACTCGAGCTGAACATTCCACCTTTTTCTTCAAACATTTCTTCGCAGGAATATCTTCGAGTTCACGTATTATCGAGTGCGCGTCCAGCGCTCCCGATGGGAGTAGCCCGCGAGTCCAGCAATCCGTGCATAGACTCAAGTCCATCATCCGATACCTTTTATATTTCTTCGAATGCTTCCAGAGGTCTTCTCGACGTCACTGATGACGTTACTAATACTTTGATTTTGACTGACAAGACACGACCCGTTGGGCCCACCCTGCTTCTGCATGGCTTTGTTTTTAAGTAATATCCGCCTTTCTCGTACGGTTACCAAGGCGCCTCCTCGATTTCCGCGATCAACGATGAAGAGAGGGCCTTTTTAATAGACTGGAAGCAACGACACGTGCCCACACAATCCTCAAGTTTCCTCCATACTTAAGATCTCTCAGAGCAAAAATTCTTAGTATTCTCTCACACCATCGCAGCGTCCTTCTTTCCTTCTTCTCTCATAACCGCTGCGCCGCCACCGCCGTTTTTAGATCTTCTCCAGATCCAATCGATGGTGAAGAAGAAGAACCTCGTTGCCGCCGCGAGTTCCGCGAGCGGCGGCGCCGCCGCCAAGGCCTCTTCCATTCCCCCGAAGAGAAGCGCTCCAGACGCTCCTCCCCTAGCTCCGGCGCCGCCAGCGCCGTCAAGCTCCGCGGCTGGGACCAATCCCGGAGATTGGCTGGCGTCTTCCATCAAGAAGCATGATGAGAAGAGGGCCCGAAGCCTTGGTCTAGTTTCCTCCGACGAGGGGAATGTAATTCTCCCAGGTGCGATCTCTCGGCCTAATCCTCCTGCTGGTTTTACCGTGATGTTCTTGTCGTTCTTGTATCGAGGTATCTCGCTTCCTTCTCACAAGTTCCTTCATCACCTTCTGCGGTCCTACGAAATCCAACTGTGGCAACTTACTCCCAACTCAATCCTTCACCTTGTTGTGTTCATCACCCTTTGCGAAGCGTTTTTGGGCATCGAGCCTCACTTTGGGTTGTGGAAGAAAATCTTCTTTGTTAAGAGATACAGTAGTAGTAATGGACCCTTTGTCATTGGGGGAGTGGGGTTCGTTGTCCGCTCAGAAGTTAATTACTTCAACTTTCCAATGAGAGAATCTGTGCAAGGATGGAGATCGAAATGGTTCTACATTAAGGATTCTTCAACAACCGAATCTCAGCTTCCTCGTTTTGTCGACGTCCTCGAAGCCAAACCCAAGCACTCTTGGAAGAACATCCTTTCTCCCGACGAAAGGGCAGCAGCCGACGAATTATTTGTCAAATTTCTTCGGATCAAGGAAGCCGATGGCCAGACCATGATCGGCACAGAGGTGGCTGCCGTGTTCCTAAAACGTCGGGTTCAGCCAGTCATGGCCAGGGTTCACCCGATGTGGTTATATTCGAGTCCGAAGGATGAAACCAGAATAAACGTTGCTGAATGATAAGTCCCAAACGTATCTATAATTTCTTATGTTCCATGCTACTTTTATGATGATACTCACATGTTTTATACACATTATATGTCATTATTATGCATTTTCCGGCACTAACCTATTGACGAGATGCCGAAGAGCCGATTGATGTTTTCTGCTGTTTTTGGTTTCAGAAATCCTAGTAAGGAAATATTCTCGGAATTGGACGAAATCAACGCCCAGGGGCCTATTTTTACACGAAGCTTCCAGAAGTCCGAAGAGGAAACGAAGTGGGGTCACGAGGTGGCCACACACTAGGGCGGCGCGGCCCAAGCCCTGGCCGCGCCGGCCTACTGTGTGGGTCCCCCGTGCCGCCTCCTGACCTGCCCTTTCGCCTACTTAAAGTCTTCGTCGCGAAACCCCCAGTACCGAGAGCCACGATACGGAAAACCTTACAGAGACGCCGCCGCCGCCAATCCCATCTCGGGGGATTCAGGAGATCGCCTCCGGCACCCTGCCGGAGAGGGGAATCATCTCCCGGAGGTCTCTTCATCGCCATGATCGCCTCCGGATCGATGTGTGAGTAGTCCACCCCTGGACTATGGGTCCATAGCAGTAGCTAGATGGTTGTCTTCTCCTCATTGTGCTATCATGTTAGATCTTGTGAGCTGCCTATCATGATCAACATCATCTATTTGTAATTCTTCATGTTGTGTTTGTTGGCATCCGATAAATATTGAATACTATGTCAAGTTGATTATCAATCTATCATATATGTTATTTATGTTCTTGCATGCTCTCCGTTGCTAGTAGAGGCTCTGTCCAAGTTGATACTTGTGACTCCAAGAGGGGGTATTTATGCTCGATAGTGGGTTCATGCCTCCATTAAATGCTGGGACGATGACGAGAAAGTTCTAAGGTTGTGGATGTGCTGTTGCCACTAGGGATAAAACATCGATGCTTTCTCTAAGGATATTTGTGTTGATTACATTACGCACCATACTTAATGCAATTGTCTGTTGTTTGCAACTTAATACTGGAAAGGGTTCGGATGATAACCTGAAGGTGGACTTTTTAGGCATAGATGCATGCTGGATAGCGATCTATGTACTTTGTCGTAATGCCCTGATTAAATCTCATAGTACTCATCATGATATATGTATGTGCATTGTTATGCCTTCTTTATTTGTCAATTGCCCAACTGTAATTTGTTCACCCAACATCTGCTTATCTTATGGGAGAGACACCACTAGTGATCTGTGGACCCCGGTCCTATTCTTTACATCTGAAATACAATCTACTGCAATTGTTCTTTACTGTTCTTCGCAAACAATCATCATCTTCCACACAATACGTTTAATCCTTTGTTTACAGCAAGCCGGTGAGATTGACAACCTCACTGTTACGTTGGGGAAAAGTACTGTGATTGTCTTGTGTAGGTTCCACGTTGGCGCCGAAATCCCTGGTGTTGCGCCGCACTACACTCCGCCGCCATCAACCTTCAACGTGCTTCTTGGCTCCTACTGGTTCGATAAACCTTGGTTTCTTTCTGAGGGAAAACTTGCTACTGTACGCATCACACCTTCCTCTTGGGGTTCCCAACGGACGTGTCGACTGCACGCATCAAGCTCTTTTTCTGGCGCCGTTGCCGGGGAGATCAAGACACGCTGCAAGGGGAGTCTCCCACTTCCAATCTCTTTACTTTGTTTTTGTCTTGCTTTATTTTATTTACTGCTTTGTTTGCTTCTTATATCAAAAACACAAAAAAATTAGTTGCTAGTTTTACTTTATTTACTGTCTTGCTCTCCATATTAAAAACACAAAAAATTTAGCTACTTGCATTTAGTTTATTGGGATTTCTATTTTCGTGCCCTCGGGTCCTTAGTTGTGCTCAGTTTTCCCCAGCTCCTTAGTTTTTCCTCAGTTTTACCCAAGCGTTTGTCTGAAACCATCACACGTGATGTAACGGTCGGTTGCCCGACGGTTGACCGTTATCTTCGACTAGTGGGGCCACGTAGAGCCTGCAAAGACACGTCGGACCATCCATCTTTGTTTGACCGTAAGCATCGCTGTATCCACGACCAAAACGCGAACGAGTGGGGCTTCGGTATATCAAATGACAAGTACGGCCATGACGCTGATACAAGGGGCAATACACGGGTAGGATTAGATTTTTAAACGGAGCTCTACGAGCGATGGCACGGAGGAGGTGGCATGCGGGGTGCCGAGATGAGATCGACGTCCACAAAGAACTGCATGAGGCGAGACCGGACGCATTAGATAGATATGAACTAGACGCGTTTAACCATGCAAAGAAGAGAAGAAATGGTCGACGACATCGACGACCACCTCAAAACTTTGACTGACCGTGTCGGACACGAACGCGAGCAATGTAGAGAAAACTAGTGTCTCTCCTTTACGGCGTGTATAGGTGGGTGCTAGGATAGTGTGGTGGCGAAGGGAAAGACCTCGCGGCGGTCCGTGGCGTCCAGCATAGCGGGTCGGCGTGGCCGTGCCCACGGCGGCGTGCATGCATGATCGGCATTGGCATCGGCATGTACGTTCGGCATTGGCCTCGGCGGTATCTCCGGTGTGTCGGTGATCGAATGAGGGGACGGGATTGAGGGTGCATCCCGACGTTGACCTAGCGGTGGCGGCGAGCATAGCCGTTCGACCATGCCGATATCGGCATCGGCATCGTTTGGAGGCTGTGGTGCTCGAATCAAGTTGGGATTTGTTTCTTGTAGGCCAAAATGAATTTGAAACAAGTTTCATGTTGAAGGTTAGGTAACGAAAGTTTGTAACTATCCCAAAATTATACTAGCGCCATGGTGAGGTTCTTTTTGATAGAGCTATACGGTTGGGCAAACTTTTTTGACACTTTTTAGATAGGGTTCCTTGTTGTTACACGTATGGCATAATGTATGGAAAATTTGGGGTCATTTGGAGATGTTCGAAAAAATCACTTTGCTTAAGCGCATGCCGTTTCGTCTCGCTGAAACCAGCTTTTCTAACAAGGTGATTTTTTCTACCTTCTCTAAATAACCTCAAATTTCATACAGCTGATCTTCTATACATAGATAGATAGATTGTTTCGTTTTTACATTTTTCGAACTTTTTATTTCCCTTTACAATACCCAATTGATTTTCAGGTCAAAACCTCGAAAAACAGCATCATGTATGGCATCATTTTCACCCTAAATTTTACTGAAACTTTCCCTTTTAGATATTCCTTGTTGTTATAGGTATGCCATCATGTATGCCAAACTTGGTTAGGTCTCACTGAAACCAGCTTTTGTAACAAATTAGGTTTTTCTGCGTGAAAAGTAATGGCTACAACAAATTGTTGATGGTTTATCATTCTTTTGCGTGAAAAGTAATGGCTACAACAAATTGTTGATGGTTTATCATTTTTTGCGTGAAAAGTAATGGCTACAACAAATTGTTGATGGTTTATCATTTTTTGCGTGAAAAGTAATGGCTACAACAAATTGTTGATGGTTTATCATATTTTTTGCGTGAAAAGTAATGGCAACAACAAATTGTTGATGGTTTATCATTTTTGCGTAAAAGTAATGGCTACAACAAATTGTTGATGGTTTATCATTTTTTGCGTGAAAAGTAATGGAAACAACAAATCGGTGATGGTTTATCATTTTTTTTGCGTGAAAAGTAATGGCTACAACAAATTGTTGATGGTTTATCATTTTTTTGCGTGAAAAGTAATGGCAACAACAAATCGGTGATGGTTTATCATTTTTTTTGCGTGAAAAGTAATGGTAACAACAAATCGGTGATGGTTTATCATTTTTTGCGTGAAAAATAACGCCTAAAACAGTTTATAATTTTTAGCGCGTGAAAAATAATACGGAAAACCGCCCTTCGGCAAGCTAATTAACCGCCAACGAGAGAGAGAGGGGGTTATCCTGCCCGTTCCCTATATCATACGATCAACGGTCGGTGGGCACGATCCGCGTGACATGGGCTAGACCAATCGGAGCGATGATGCACGTCTGCGAGAATTTGTGAAGAGAGAGGGCAAAGCTGAGTACTATCAAGAAACCAAGGGCACACTGAGTAGTAAATAGACTAAGGGATTCAAATATGAGATTTAAAAAATGGAAAATGCGTGTTTTGTACAATGAAACCCATCTTGGCCTACCTCAAACTATTTGCAATACCAATATACATCAGTGTGAGAATTGTGGCCTCATTTAGACAAAGTATGATTTGGGGGAAGCTGTTTTGGGAAGGGCTTATTGTGTAAAACCATGCACCTTCATAGCTACTAGGTGATTTGAGAAGTGGCAATTTGTGGTAAAACTTGATTTATCTATGATTTATCTATGATTTGAGAAGTGTCAATTTGTGGTAAAGACTCCATGAGTAAGTGCCACTCTTTTTAGGATTTTTTTGCACATTAAATGACTCATTTAACTAGTTAATCCCATTTGTTGACTCTCTGTTGACCAGCCACTTGAGGGTAAAACTGAGTATATTGCACTAGCCGATATTAGCACTCGAGGGGAAAATTGAGCACACAAAAAATGCTAGTATAAGACTCGAGGGTATACCTGAGTATATCTAAATTTCCGGGGTTAGACTCGAGGACACGTGCAATTGTTGACGCGTAGACGCGGGTCGCGGTGGAGAAGTCGAGACGTGCAATCGTGGACGCGTGTCGCGTTGCGAAGTCCAAGACGTGCGGACGTGCACCTGTGCACGCGTAGGACGCGGGTCGCATCAACCACCCCTCGCCTTTATAGACGCCTCCTCCCATTGTCTCTGTCACTCTCACTCGCTCACGCATCGCCAACTCTCTCCCACGTCCCATCATCTTCTCCAAAGCAAAAACCCTCTCCCTCTCCCTCTTCCTCTTCCTCTTCCTCCGCCGGAGAGATGGACAAGGAGAATGCCAATCCCATCGTCGAGGTTGGCTCGAAGCGCGACGCCTCCATCTTCGGCCCCGTCCCCTCGACGGACGACGCCGCCGCCGCCGCCGCCGCCGGTGCATCGGAGGCTGCTGCCGCCGGTGGCAGTCAGATCCCGGCGGGATGGGACCCCTACGACCCCGTGCCGTACGTCCCGCCCCCGAACCCCTACGACACCTCACTGGAGGACCCATGGAACGAGGTAACTACGGTTTGCTTCCTTTTTTGTTCCCCATTCCTTTTTGAACCCTATTTTCTGCTGGTGTAGATGGATCTGTAGATGGATGAGTATTGGGCTAATATCTGCGCCGATTTTATTCCATTTTGTTTTGATCACTTCTTGATTTGGGGTTCGGCTGTTCGGTTAATTTATGCAAGTAATATTGGATCTCAATCAGTTAATTTATGCAAGTAATCATGGGATCTCAATCGGTTATTTTATGCACTAATCAAAAGATATCAACCGTTTAATTTTGCAAATAATCTCGAATGTGTTCAAGTTCAGATCTAGTTCAGATCTAGAATCTGTTTCTTTGCCTATGATGAATGGTTGGGCACAAATTTTTACGGGGAGGGTTCAGCGAACCATTGCTGTGTACAAATCTGTTGTGCATGAGCTTTAGTTCGCTTACCCCTTCCCTGTAGATATATAATCATGTCCACTCTAGCCGAGGCTGACTCTGTTTTTCTTAACTTTGTTATCATGTACGTTAGTCATCGTTGCAACTCATTCACTAGTTTACTGTTTGATATGGATCGGATGTACGGCAGCGACGTCGGCGGCGACGAAGAGCGAGGAGGACGTCAAGACTCGCCGAGTCTTTGCGGAGGCTGCAGGTCGGCCGGTACATCTCCTACTTCGCCAAGGAGGTGTACGGGTGCCCTTCGCACCCGGGAGACTCGGCGCCACGGACTTCAAGCGCCTCGTCACGCATGCGAGAACATCGGCAACACCTTCCCCAAGGTCGGCACGACGGTGAACGTCCACTCCTTCCGCGCCAAGCACGGGCGCTCGGCATGCACCTCCGCGGCTTGCGGCGGGTGGAGATCTCCGCCGGGCGCATGCCTCCGCTCAAGCCCAAGGCTCCCAAGGGGAGCAAGAGCAACAAGTGGAGGGAGAGCCGGATGGGGTAGGCGGAGTCTGGACGTGTCTGCTGCTGCTGCTGCTGCCTCCTAGTTTGTTGTTGGGATCCCTTTGTTGTTAGCTAGGGATCCCTTGTTGTTATGTTAGTATGATGGTCTTGTGAAGAACTTGTTACTATGTTGGCTGCTTGTGTATGCAGCCTATTATCTATCCATATTATCTAGGGATTATCTATCCCTAGTCTACTATATTTTGTTGGCCGTACTTAGTTTTCTTGATTTACTATGACTGTGAATTTATCGTACATTTTCCTGGAGATTTGCTTCTAGATTTAACTACATACATATGAACCAGAGGGAGTACTAGATTTGCTGCCATATTGGGCAAACAACGAGGGCCAAAAGGCACAAATAATTGAAGAAAGTCAGAAATGCAAGCTTCTCTAGATTTTATACTAATTTGGTGAAAAGGACGAGAGAGAAAGAGGGGAAAAAGGTGCACTTAATAGGGATGCCAATTTGGGGCCGAGAGAGACGGAACCCGGCTCCTGCTCACGTGCAACCAAACGCTTCTCGTCTGTCCCACGCGGGCCCTTTCTACCAGCCCCACGCGACGCGAGCCCACACGACTCGGCCCCACAAGACGCGGCCCCACACGTGACGAACGGTCAACTAAACGGGAATCCTGCCGTACGAGCTGCTACGCGGGTTTCAAACAAGGGCTTGGGGAAAACTGAGGAAAAACTAAGGAGCTGGGGAAAACTGAGTACAACTAAGGACCGGAGGGTACGAAAATAGAAATCCCTAGTTTATTTTATTATCATGTCTAGCTCTGTACCTGTTACTCCTTCACCTGAGGAATTAGTCTTTACTTTTAAACAAGGGGATGAGGAGAGTTTTAAAGATGTTTGGTCTAGAATTTTTGATTCTTATCGTAAAACTGAACCTCAAATGACTCTAAGTTTGCTCCTTAGTAACTTTTATTTTGGGCTTATGATTCACTATAGATATGCCTTGGATGTTGTAGTGGGAGGAGATTTCCTTCATTGCATTGGGGATCAAGCTTTTAATGCCATAAAAAAATTGGTTGCATCACATAGTTCAGCTAATAACTTTGATTCAGCTCTTATTAGCATTTATAATAGATTAAACACTCTTGGGACAAGTGCATCTTGCTTGGAAAAAATTTATAGTTATGTTCGTAACCGTCTTGATCAAGTTTTGGTGAACTCTGAACCTTCAATATGGGACCCTACTATTAAAGTTGTTATAGGTGGTGAAACTTTTCATGCCAATTGTGATATTATGTCTGAATTTTGCCTTATGCCTAAGAGTATTTATGAATCTTTGACACTTTGGGGACTCGTTGAAGGGGGAGAAGAAATAACCCTTATTGATAACTCTGTTATAATTCCTAAGGGAATAGCCTAGGGTGTGCATACAACCATTCTTGGAAGAACAGTATCCACTGATTATCTTGTTATTGAATATGTAGGAATAGGACAAATCACACTCGGAAGATCCCTGCTGAAACTATTGGGAGCAGTCATAGATGTGGGAGAAGGCACCCTAAAATTCACCTCTACACCGGGAGGTAGACATGTATTCCCTAAATCAAAGAGTAAGAAAAAGAATAAGAAGGGTAGGCGTAAAGGCCGAGGTAATTTTGATGCTTCACCTCTTGATAATACTTGATACACACTTTCTGCGCCTAGCTGAAAGGCGTTAAAGAAAAGCGCTTATGGGAGACAACCCATTATTCTACTTCTGCACTTTATTTTATATTTGAGTCTTGGAAGTTGTTATTACTGTAGCAACCTCTCCTTATTTTTATTTTATTGCATTGTTGTGCCAAGTAAAGTCTTTGATAGTAAAGCCAATACTAGATTTGGATTGCTGCGCAGGAACATATTTCTTGCTGTCACGAATTTGAGCAGTAGTCTCTGTAGAATTTTTTTTAAAATCTTCCAATTTACGTGCGTGATCCTCAGATATGTACGCAACTTTCATTCAATTTGGGCATTTTCATCTGAGCAAGTCTGGTGCCTCTTTACAATTCGTCTTTACGGACTGTTCTGTTTTGACAGATTCTGCCTTTTATTTCGCATTGCTCGTTTTGCTATGTTTGATGGATTTCTTTGTTCCATTAACTTTCGGTAGCTTTGTGCAATGTCCGGAAGTGTTAAGAATGATTATGTCACCTCTGAATATATGAATTATGCACTGACCCTCTAATGAGTTTGTTTCGAGTTTGGTGTGGAGGAAGTTTTCAAGGGTCAAGAGAGGAGGATGATACAATATGATCAAGAAGGGTGAAAAGTCAAAGCTTGGGGATGCCCCCGTGGTTCATCCCTGCATATTTTAAGAAGACTCAAGCGTCTAAGCTTGGGGATGCCCAAGGCATCCTTCTTCATCGACAACTTATCAGGTTCCTCTAGTGAAACTATATTTTTATTCCGTCACATCTTATGTGCTTTACTTGGAGCGTCTGTTTGTTTTGTTTTTGTTTTTGTTTTTGTTTGAATAAATCGGATCCTAGCATTCTTTGTTTGGGAGAGAGACACGCTCCGTTGTTTCGTATGAACACATATGTTCTTAGCTTTATCTTTAATGTTCATTGCGAAAGTTGGACTATTTCATTCATTGTTATATGGTTGGAAACGGAAAATGCCGCATGTGGTAAATGTTTAATGTCTTGAATAATGTGATACTTGGCAATTGTTGTGCTCATATAGATCATGTTTAAGCTCTTGCATCATGTACCTTGTACTCATTAATGAATAACTACATAGAGCTTGTTAAAATTTGGTTTGCATGATTGATCTCTAGAGTTTAGATATTTTCTGGTTGAGGTGTTTGAACAACAAGGAGACAATGTAAAGTCTTATATAGTTACAATATGTTCATTTGTGAGCTTTGCTGCACCTTTTATACTTGAGTTTGCTTCAAACAACCTTGCTAGCCTAGCCTTGTATTGAGAGGAATTCTTCTCGTGCATCTGAATCCTTGAGCCAATAACCATGCCATTTGTGTCCACCATACCTACCTACCACATGGTATTTCTCTGCCATTCCAAAGTAAATTACTTGAGTGCTACCTTTAAAATTTCTATTCTTTGTCTTTGCAATATATAGCTCATGGGAAAATAGCCTTAAAAACTATTGTGGTGAAGAATATGTACTTATGTGTCTTATTTCTTAATAAGTTGCTTGTTGAGCGGTAACCATGTTTCTGGGGACGCCATCAACTCTTTTACCTTGTTGAATATCATGTGAGTTGCTATGCATGTTCGTCTTGTCTGAAGTAAGGGCGATTTTCATGATCAAATGGTTTGAGTATGCATACTGTTAGAGAAGAACATTGGGCCGCTAACTAAAGCCATGATTCATGGTGGAAGTTTCAGTATGGACAACAATCCTCAATCTCTTATGAGAATTTTAATTGTTGTTGAATGCTTATGCATTAAAGAGGAGTCCATTATTTGTTGTCTATGTTGTCCAGGTATGGATGTCTAAGTTGAGAATAATCAAAAGCGAGAAATCCAATGCGAGTTTTCTCCTTAGACCTTTGTATAGGCGGCATAGAGGTACCCCTTTGTGACACTTGGTTGAAACATATGCTATGCAATGATAATCCGTGTTAATCCGAGCTAATTAGGACAAGGTGCGAGCACTATTGGTATACTATGCATGAGGCTTGCAACTTATAAGATGTCTTATACATAACACATATGCTTTATTACTACCGTTGACAAAATTGTTTCTTGTTTTCAAAATGAAAAGCTCTAGCACAAATACAGTAATCAATGCATCCCTCTGCGAAGGGCCTATCTTTTACTTTATTGTTGAGTCAGTTTGCCTATTCTTTCTATCCCAGAAGTAAACACTTGTACCAATTGTGTGCATTGATTCTTACATGTTTACCTATTGCACTTGTTATATTGCTTTGTGTTGACAATTATCCATGAGATATACATGTTGAAGTTGAAAGCAACCGCTGAAACTTATATCTTCCTTTGTGTTGCTTCAATGCCTTTACTTTGAATTTATTGCTTTATGAGTAACTCTTATGCAAGTCTTATTGATGCTTGTCTTGAAAGTATTCTTCATGAAAAGTCTTTGCTATATGATTCATTTGTTTACTCATTATCTTCATCATTGCTTCGAATCGTTGCATTCATCTCATATGCTTTACAATAGTATGATCAAGATTATGATAGCATGTCACTTCAGAAATTATCTTTGTTATCGTTTACCTACTCGAGGGCGAGTAGGAACTAAGCTTGGGGATGCTTGATACGTCCCAAACGTATCTATAATTTCTTATGTTCCATGCTACTTTTATGATGATACTCACATGTTTTATACACATTATATGTCATTAATATGCATTTTCCGGCACTAACCTATTGACGAGATGCCGAAGAGCCAGTTGTTGTTTTCTGCTGTTTTTGGTTTCAGAAATCCTAGTAAGGAAATATTCTCGGAATTGGACGAAATCAACGCCCAGGGGCCTATTTTTACACGAAGCTTCCAGAAGTACGAAGAGGAAACGAAGTGGGGCCACGAGGTGGCCACACACTAGGGCGGCGCGGCCCAAGCCCTGGCCGCGCCGGCCTACTGTGTGGGTCCCCCGTGCCGCCTCCTGACCTGCCCTTTCGCCTACTTAAAGTCTTCGTCGCGAAACCCCCAGTACCGAGAGCCACGATATGGAAAACCTTACAGAGACGCCGCCGCCGCCAATCCCATCTCGGGGGATTCAGGAGATCGCCTCCGGCACCCTGCCGGAGAGGGGAATCATCTCCCGGAGGTCTTTTCATCGCCATGATCGCCTCCGGATCGATGTGTGAGTAGTCCACCCCTGGACTATGGGTCCATAGCAGTAGCTAGATGGTTGTCTTCTCCTCATTGTGCTATCATGTTAGATCTTGTGAGCTGCCTATCATGATCAACATCATCTATTTGTAATTCTTCATGTTGTGTTTGTTGGGATCCGATGAATATTGAATACTATGTCAAGTTGATTATCAATCTATCATATATGTTATTTATGTTCTTGCATGCTCTCCGTTGCTAGTAGAGGCTCTGGCCAAGTTGATACTTGTGACTCCAAGAGGGGGTATTTATGCTCGATAGTGGGTTCATGCCTCCATTAAATCTGGGACGAGTGACGAGAAAGTTCTAAGGTTGTGGATGTGTTGTTGCCACTAGGGATAAAACATCGATGCTTTGTCTAAGGATATTTGTGTTGATTACATTACGCACCATACTTAATGCAATTGTCCGTTGTTTGCAACTTAATACTGGAAGGGGTTCGGATGATAACCCGAAGGTGGACTTTTTAGGCATAGATGCATGCTTGGATAGCGGTCTATGTACTTTGTCGTAATGCCCTGATTAAATCTCATAGTACTCATCATGATATATGTATGTGCATTGTTATGCCTTCTTTATTTGTCAATTGCCCAACTGTAATTTGTTCACCCAACATCTTCTTATCTTATGGGAGAGACACCACTAGTGATCTATGGACCCCGGTCCTATTCTTTACATCTGAAATACAATCTACTGCAATTGTTCTTTACTGTTCTTCGCAAACAATCATCATCTTCCACACAATACGTTTAATCCTTTGTTTACAGCAAGCCGGTGAGATTGACAACCTCACTGTTACGTTGGGGCAAAGTACTCGTGATTGTGTTGTGCGGGTTCCACGTTGGCGCCGGAATCCCTGGTGTTGCGCCGCACTACACTCCGCCGCCATCAACCTTCAACGTGCTTCTTGGCTCCTACTGGTTCGATAAACCTTGGTTTCTTTCTGAGGGAAAACTTGCTACTGTACGCATCACATCTTCCTCTTGGGGTTCCCAACGGACGTGTCGACTGCACGCATCACTGAACTATCGAAAAAGGAACTGCTTGACGAAGTTCGACGCCTTACTCTCTTCAGCCAAGAAGACTCTATTCCGTTAATATCCTCTCATCCACCTTTTGATGCCGATCATCCACCGATGGAGGTAAATTTTTCTTCGCATACTCTTATTACTCTATTCTCCCTCATCAACACCACTATCATTGTTCTTACATGTTCTTCTTCGGCAGACCCTCACAGCTTTCTGGAGACTTGCGTGACCTGCTGGATGACACTTCCGAAGGGGAAGACTCCTCAACCCTTGACAAATTTCATACTGTTGAACACACAAGCCCAAAGGACGAGCACGATGATCCGATGGATTCTGGGCCGCCTTTACCAATCCTCCTCCCCCAGCCAACGATACTTGCGACACAGCGGGATCAGTTCGTGACGACGAAGCTGATCATGATGCCTTTGTTAATGCAGGCGAGGAGGAGGCCAGAGCGTCGCCTATGAAGAGGTCAACTGGCGGTTTTGCCGATGAACATGATCTCTTTGAGCTGTAAGTGCTTACTTCTTTTCCCAGCATTCGTATTTCTTTCTTACCCCTTATCAATTTTCTTTTTTGTAGTGACAAAGGTTTCATCGAGCCTCCGCCCAAGAAAGCTAAATCTGGCGCCGCTCTGCCAAGTGTTGCAGCTTCCGAGGCTTCGGCCCCTATTGCAGCCCCCGCGGCCCAAGTATCGACTGCTTCCTCCCTTTCTAGGGGGAAAGAAATTCCTTCGACTGCTGCCGCCACAACTCCTCCTTCAGGGAAACCTGTAAGTCTTCCTTGGTCGCAACGCAAATTTTCCTGAACGTGCTTTGATTAATAATCCTTCGACAAATATCTATTTTTCCCTTTTCTCAAGGATCTACGAACTGTCATATCTTCTTTGGAGTCCTTCGCCTCCCAATTCTCTTCCCTAGAAGCGGATAAGGCTCGACTGCAAAAAGAAGTTAAGTCTTCTTCCTCAAAATTGGAAGGTGCAATAAAGATAGCTGCCGAAGCCCGCCAAGAGATCGACTCCTTGAAGGAGGAACTTAAGGGGCTGAAGGAGAGGCTGAAGGATGAAGAAGCGTCTAGGCTGGCCGCTGAGGCTTGGGCGGCCGAAAAAGATGATCTTCTTCGCCAGTCTTCCTTGGCTTTGCTCAGTAATTCCTTTTCTGCTTTCCTGTTGACTATTACTTTGTGAATCCAGTCCTTTGTTAGTAATCTTCCTCATTTCATTCTGTGCAGAGGCCGCCGATATCCCTGCCGATGCGCTGGATAAGCTTCCGAGCAATTCTCCGGCCAACGGTGTGTCGATGACTCTTGCTTCACACCATCTTACTCAGGACCTCCTCGAGAAGGGCAAGGGAGCCATGACAAGGATGCATTCGATGATCTTCCCCAAGATTAGTCAAGACAAGACTTTGGGGCAGCTGATCGATGCTTTCGCGGTCAACACCAAGGAAGTTATCGAGGTATTCAAACGCACTTCACATACCTATGGGGCCCTTCTAGCCTTCCAACTCATGATGGGTCATGGCTTCAAGGCCGATATTGAAGAAATGTCTAAGGAACTGCCGAAAGAGCAAGATGGGCAGTTCGTCGACCTGGGCGTCTTTAAAACTTCGGCTCTTAAATGTGCACGCCAGCTTCTTGAACTGGTTTTGGCAAAGCAATCATCAGTCGGCCCAAGTTTATCGACCCAGACCCAAGCCCTTTGATTCTTGTAACAAACTTCTTTTTAGCTTGATTTGAGACAATGTCTTGGCCGTAAGACTTGTGGTTGTAATAAATTCCCTGCTGGCAATGTTGCCAGTGTACTCTTATTATGACATTTTTACTTGCACTCTCCCGATGGGAGTAGCTTCCAATGCTGAGGCGATACGATCCATCATATCCTTTGACGCTGTTTGCAGGTTTTCCCCGTGCCTTCGTTTGTCGACGATTCTTCGGGTGCTGTTTCTGAAAGTGATCGACTCCAGCGTATGAAGGATCGGATCGCGCAGATGGAAAAAGATTTGCGCAACACTGATAACCCACAAGTATAGGGGATCGCAACAGTCTTCGAGGGAAGTAAAACCCAAATTTATTGATTCGACACAGGGGGAGACAAAGAATACTTATAAGCCTTAACAACTGAGTTGTCAATTCAGCTGCACTGGAAAAGCACTAGTAACGGGGGTGATGTGAAAGCAGCGAGTAATATGAGAGCAATAGTAACCGTAACACAACAGCAGTAGCAGTAACACAGAGGCAATGGCACCAGAAAATAGTTGATACTACTTCTAATGGCATATAGGACCGAGTGAATATTTGATGATGAAAGATGGACCGGGGTTCCCAGCTATCTACACTCGTGGTAACTCTCCAATAACAAGTGACAAGTGTTGGGTGAACAAATTACAGTTGGGCAATTGATAAGATTGAAATAGCATTAAGATAGAACATCAAGTTTATTAATCATGTAGGCATGTTTTCCATATATAGTCATATGTGCTCGCAATGAGAAACTTGCATAACATCTTTTGTCCTACCAGCCGGTGGCAGCCGGGCCTCAAGGGAATCTACTGGTAATCAAGGTACTCCTTTTAATAGAGCACCGGAGCAAAGCATTAACACTTGGTGAAAACATGTGATCCTCATATCTAAGCCTTCCCCTCCAGTTATCCCAATTGCTGTCACTCTGGGGCCTCGGGTTCCGGACATAGACATGTGCAAACAACTTGTAGATACAATCTAAGCAATAATTATAGAGCTTAAATCTAAGATCATGCCACTCGTGCACTAGTGACAAGCATTAAACACAACAACATTGCAGCAACAATAACTTCACAAACTTTATAGATAGACCGATCATAATGTAACAATTCATCGGATCCCAACAAACACAACACCGATTACATCAGATGGATCTCAATCATGTAAGGCAGCTCATAAGATCGTTGTATTGAAGTACATGGGAGAGAGAGAGAGTACCAACTAGCTACTGCTAGAACCCGTAGTCCATGGGGGAACTACTTACGGAGCATGATGGAGGCGGTGGCGTCGATGGAGAAGACTCCCGGGGGCACTTCCCCGTCCCGGCGGCGTGCCGGAACAGAGATTCTGTCCCCCGAAACTTGTCTTCGCGATGGTGGCGGCTACGTAACTCTTCGTGGAATATCGTCGGGTGTTTTAGGGTTTTCGCATCTGGAGGATTATATAGGCGAAAGGGCGGCGTCGGAGGGGTCTCGAGGGGCCCACCCCATAGCTGGGCGCGCCCCCCTCTTGGCCGCGCCGCCAGGTGGTGTGGGGCCCCCTTGGCCCCTCTCCGTCTCTCCTTCGGTGTTCTGGGTCCGTCTCGGTAAAATAGGAGGTTTGGCTTTTGTTTCGTCCAATTCCGAGAATATTTCCTGTGTAGGATTTCTGAAACCAAAAACAGCAGAAAACAGGAACTGGCACCTCGACATCTTGTTAATAGGTTAGTCCCGGAAAATGCATAAAAACATTATAAAGTGTGAGCAAAACATGTAGGTATTGTCATAAAACTAGCATGGAACATAAGAAATTATAGATACGTTTGAGACGTATCAAACACCTATGCCCTGGCCGCCATTATCAAAAAGAAGAGCGAGATTGCGGCTGACGTAGAGCGCTATGCTCTTACTGAACTGCATAAGGCCACCGAAAGTTTAAACTGTAAGCTTCCTGATCCTTTTGCCCATTATTTTTCGTCAAAATTCTTCATCTGAACTTCGCTTGATTCCTTTGCTAGTCATAGCTCTGAACCGTGCTGAAGAGAACAAACGGATCCACGAGCGTGTGAACGCATTGACCCAGCTATCATCAGCGGACGAGGTTTTCTGGAGAGAGCACTCGAAAGCTTCGGCTGTCGCGAAGTTCCAAGATCGTGTCCAGCAAGTCCACCGCTTCTTCGACAAGTGCTACAAAGGTCTAAGCGTAATATGGAAGATGATGTTCCCTTTGAACGCGGTTCCTCCCACGCTGTTGACTTTAATGTCGGAGTTTAGCAACACCAAGAAGATTCGAGACTTGGTGCGAGCTCAAGTTTTTGCAGGAGCCAGATTTACACTTGCCCTTGTCCTTGCGCGTTATCCTTCGGCAAACCTGCTGACCATTGCTAATGCGGTTGGTAATTTGGAGCTGTTGTACCCGAAAGTAGTATTGCCTGCCAATATAATTGTCAACGGGCTTGAGGAGGATTCGAAGACACCTGGAGAAACTATCCAAGAGTAATTCAGGATCATACTCTTATTGTAAATAGATAATTTGGCTATTACATCAAAGGTTTTGGATTGCGAAGTTTAAACTTATTTTTTCGGTAGGTGCATATATATATGCACCTTTTACCATGTTAATGCCGTTGGCAAGTTTTGGGAGGAGCAAATCTTAATTACTCATTTAAGCATATGTGTGTTCGTTGGTCAGCAAATTATTTGAGTGATCAGCTCGTGTTGCGGGTCTTGCTAAACCCGTTGTATGTGCAACTTTGCTTTCAACCGATGCATGTCCTGACAGCAGCTCCCGAATATATCGGTAGTACTAGCTCTGCTGATGACTCCGTCGTTCCTTGATGCTTCCATAAGTGAAGTATTGAACGTGGGTCGTTATGTATTTCCAGACTCTTGTTATTTACGGCACTCTTAGAGGCATCTATAGCAGAGGGAAAGGGCGGTGCCCTTGTTGGTTTTGCATCCTTTAGCACTCGTAGTTTCAGAGGCTTTTTCGGAGCACAATCTTTTTCCGCGTACTTCGTCGCACCAATGTTCGCCAAGGGGCGCAATCAAGGTTTATGATGATGTGGTTCGGGTGCTCCGAAATACTGCAATGCTTTTCAAGGAATCAAAACTTAAGTTCTCATTAATAAAGGAAGCACGGAACTAAGGGGCAAAAAAGAGAGGGCCCTGTTGAAAAGAAAGGGAAACTAAATACTATCCATCCGCTTAAGCAAGGAAAGGGTTCTTCTTATCTTCCGGCTTGTCCACCGCGTCAGCGATTTTGGGGGCAATGTTGATTTCATCAGGAGTTTCGGCGACGATTGCCAGTGTCTTGCTTTCTCCTATGACTGCTGCGCCATCAACTGCCGAAGCTTTTACTGTCGAAACTTCGAGGGCAAGATCGGCTGGCTTCTTCTTCATCTTCCCGCTGCGTTCGTCTTCCTTATTATCGTGTGCCGATGACTTGGAAGGGAGATCGTTGATTTCCTGTTTTTCCCCAAACTTCGCAGCGATCCTCTGAAAGTCGCGATCACAATTGTCTGAGCGTGAGAAACTTCCATAGACTGTGATGCTTGTCCCGTTGTTCCCAGGCATTTTCAGCTTGAGGTATGCGTAATGCGGCACAACCATGAACTTGGCATAAGCTGGTCTTCCGAGTATAGCGTGGTACTGCGATTCCCAGTTCACAACCTCAAACTCGATCTTTTCCTTCCTGAAGTTGTCGGGTTTGCCAAAGACAACATTCAGGTAAACTTTGCCAAGAGAGTACGCCGGTGAAGTGGGGAGAATCCCATGAAAGCAGGTGTCGGACTCTTCTAGCATCCTCATGGTGATCCCCATACTTCTGATTGTGTCGACGAATATCAGGTTTAGTCCACTTCCGCCATCCATGAAGACTTTGCTCATCTTGAACCCCCCAATTTGCGCCTCAACTACTAAGGCAGCGTGTCCTGGTTTCGGTATTGTCATCGGGTGATCCGCTCTGCTGAACATAATGTTCTGAGATGACCACTCGACATACTCGGTGATGTTGGCCATGATGCTTTCTGCCAGATTAATTTCTCGGGTGAGCTTCTTCATTTCCCTTCTCGAAACACCTGTCCTATGGATCATGCTCATCTGCCCACGTGGTGGTGGGAACGACTCGTTGGGGTTGTGAGGCTGAGCCTGCTGGACCTGGTGCTGAGGCGGAGGTGGTGGTGGTGTTGGCTGTTGTTGCTGCTGGATGAGCTTCTGCATTTCGATGAACTGCCGACAATCTCTGAGCAGGTGACTTGACTTCGTCTTGTTGTCTTTGGAGTCGACGTACGAATGCAGGTAGCAGGGAGCGTTTATTTGCTCAGCAAAGGGTAGCTCGGGAGTCCTCTGTGGCCGTGGTTTGAAACTGCCGCGATTTCCAGAGTTGCTCCTATTGCCGTCCTGTCGATCGTCTCGTCTGTCATCGTACCGATCGTCCCGCCGATCGGAGTATCCCGCAGCTACCAGGTTACTGTCGTCGTAACTGCGGTCCTTTCTTTTCTTGCGGCGATCCCTTCGTCCACCCGAGTCGTGCTTCGGCTGATCGTCGTCTTCGTTGTCACTGCGCTGTCGAGGCTTTCGTACGTTGTCTTCGCCACCAGCCCAACTATTAGCGATTTCCATTAACTTGGTAATAGTTTTTGGCTTCTTGCGCCCAAGCTCCTGTATGTAGGTTTCACGTCGGATGCCATCGCTGAAAGCATCGATTGCTCTGTCCACAGAGACATCTTCGGCGGCGTTTAGGAGCTTGGTAAATCTCCCGATGTAGGCGCACATCGACTCCTTCTGCTTTTGTTTGCAATGTCGTAATTCCTCGATCCCGACGGGTCTTTTGTATGTTGCTTGGAAATTGGCAACGAAGGCGTCCACTAGATCGTCCCATGATTTGATGGAACCTTTCGGCAGGCCTCTCAGCCAAGCTCGTGCCGAGTCCTTCAGGTAGAGCTGCAGGCACTGCATTGCCGCTATCTGATTTCCCTTGTGTAGGATTACGGTCTGTAAGTAATCGTCTATCCAAGACCTCGGCTCCTGCTGTCCATCATACTTGGCAGCGTCAGAGGGGGTGGGCTTGAACTTTCTAGGCGGCATCGCCTCGCGGATTTTGTAGCTTAAACAGTCGGCCCCCCTTAGCTCACCGTTGTTCTCCTGGCTTTCATCTGAGGTGTCACTGTCGTATTCCTCTCTAGCGGCGCGTCATCGTCTTGCTTTATCGATTCTGCTCTGGGTGATTTCATCTCGAGCATCCCTCGAGCGATGCTTTGAGCCACTGGCCTGCAACGTGGTCTTTTCCTTCCGTGGGACCAGATTATCTCCTAATATTGCGAGACTTTCTAAGGCGCCCCGGTGGGCTTGAGCCATAGAACCTTCAGATCGCTGAGGTACGCAGCGAGGTTGGCAGTTGCTCCCTCGACGGTTTTTGGTCGTAGCATGCCTGCGATGTCCGTGGTCATGAAGGACTTGGTCAGATTCGACGTGATTTCTCTAGCATCATCCTCCGAGAGCCTGGATAGCCTTGATCGATGCTTGCCTACGCCTTGACTGCTTCAGGAGGCGCTTCCTCGCGAGCCTCTTCGTCGCTCACTAGATTGTTCGGCAACGGATAGGCATCTCTCGAGGGTGGCTTGCTCCTTGGATAATCGCTCCCGGTTCTTCTCCAGTATAGAACGATAAGCGTTGAGGGTTCCAACCGAGGTTCCTGCGGGGAGTGATGTGTTGTTAAGCACGGCCGCCCTGGCTGCTGCCCATTCTTCCTCTGCGATGGTGTAATCGCTATTGTTGTTACTGGCGCTGTTTTCAAAGCTTATCCGTCTGCTGGATCGGGGAGTGTGATCTCCATCTCCCCTGTTTCTTGTGTTTCCTGCGTTATTGGCGGCATAAACTTGGTGGCGCGCTGCCTTCCAGGTGGCCTTCTTGGCGACGCTGTCGACGATGTCCTCTCCCAACGAATACCGGGCGCTGCAGATGAACGGTGTATCGCTTGATCCCAACCCGTGCCTAGTGTCGCAGTTTAGACAGTAGTATGAGGTCATCTGTGAAGACGCGAGGCTGTCAGATCCGACTGGCATTGAAGACGTCGACCGAGGGGTTGATGGCGAGGACAAGTTCGTCGAGTTGGTCAGGCCAGCCGAAAGATCGACTGATGATGACAGGCTTGGCCCTGCGACCGCTGGTGGTGATTTCCCCGCTGACCTGGGGGCGTATGGTCCCAGCAGTCGAAGGACTCCTTCCGCGTTGACGTTGTAGTGGACGCTACCGAACGTCATCTCCATGTTTCATTGCAGATCTGAGAAGGTTGAACGTGAGGAGTCGCTGTGCGGGGTGAATTCATAGGAGCCGAATCGAATCGGGCTTCCTAGTCTTGGCGATGATGGTGATGATGGCGTCGACGAAGCTGTCGACGACATGATTGGAACTGCCGATGTCGGGTCTTGTGCCGACAGTTTTCCCACAGACGGCGCCAATTGTCGAGGGTACTCCTCGGCAATGCCCTCCGATTGGGGCTTAGGGTTGATGGAATCCTGTAGGCAGACACGAGACATCGGTGAACAGACAAGCGGGGAGAGCGATTTACCCAGGTTCGGGGCCCTCGATGAGGTAAATCCCTTACGTCCTGCCTGTCTGATCTTGATTATGAGAATATTGGGTTACAATGGGGTGCCGAAGGGTTCGGCTGTGATCTCGTCGAGAGGCTAAGTGCTACGGCGACCTAGCTCTAGACTTCTGGTGGCTAAAGTTGCTAAGATTGATTGTGTCCCTCGGCAGCCCCTCTCCTGGCCTTTATATAGGAGGCCAGGTCTCAAGAGATCTGTCCGGGTACGACTAGTTTTACAAAAGGTCTAGCTCTAAAGTTTCCTTGTTCGACTTCCTTCTTGCCTTGTTCTTCAAGGAAACTTCTCCTGCACCATCCTAGTGGCCCACCTTGTCGTCGAGTATCTTCATGGGCCTCCAGTTGGGCTGCACAGGATAGGGCAATATTGGTTACCCGAAGGGTAATGCCCACGTCAACGCCCTCAAGATGTATAAGAGCCAAAACGAGGATAAAGATTTCCTCTTCATGCATTGATTCAAGAAACTAGAGGGTTGCAAAAAATGGGACGCCATCCGCCTCACTCTCAACAAGGATGGCATCGGGGAAGATGGGTCGGCCGATCCCGTCGGCGCCTCCACCGGGCTCCCCATTGGAAACAAGAAGGCCAAGGCCGAGAGGAATGCGGTGTCGGCATTGGCCACCATGGACCCCTCCCTCGAGAAGATGATATACTCCTTCTCAACGGAGATCAAGGAAGCGGCGGATAGGGCCACCGTCGTGTGGAAGGTAATACTAGAGAAGCAGGACATGAAGATTGAGTTGGAGAGGGAGAAGCTGGAGGCAGCCAAGAAGGAAGCTCACGTCGCCACCATGAAGTCCACCAACGAAGCGACGCAACTTTCGTTGGCGAAGATGACTCAAGAATCCAAGATCTTGATTGCCAACATGGTGAAGATGGACCCATTGGCGAGGGAGTGGCACGAGATGTACCGCGAGCGCATCGGCCAAGAGGTGCTGGGGGCGCGAGCTGCGTCGGCGTCCAAGACTCCCCTGGCACCGTCGATGTTCATGACTCCCCCGGCACCGTCGACGTTCATGCCTCCCCCACACCGTCAAAGTTCGTGACTCCTCCGACGCCCGTGCATCCGGTTCCAGCGATGGAGCTGCTGCCGGCCCTCGCCGACGATGAGCATGTTGTCGAGGTTGAGCCTCCCATGACCCCGTTCATCTGATCATTTGGCCTGGAAGCCAAAGTTGTTTTTTGCAGTCGGACTATGATGGCGATTCGGTGTCTGTATGTTGGCCCAAACTTCATATTCGAAAACCTATTTGAATTTGGTGGCCGTGTGTTGCCCCAAACTTTATATTTGAAAACATATTCGAATTTATGTGCATGTTTTATGAGTTTTTAATTCAAATGATCTATCGGGCCGCCGGTTTGGGAAGCGCCAGTGTGGGAGCGGCAACTCCAAATGGAGGATGCAGTGCCAGCGCCCCCATACGGGAGTGCCGGCACCCCTGCTGGCGCCTATTTAGGACGCGCCGGTGGAGATGCCCTTAAGTCGAGGTGGCGGATATTGACGTCATAGAAAAAATCAGCGGCCTAGGCCGACGGAATCATAAGGGCAGAAAATAGCATACATACCTCATCTTCAACCGGGAGAAGGCGAGAGGAGAGGATCGATGGTGATTTAATGGCAGAGAAGATTGGAGATAGGGAGTAAAAGATAAAAAAAAATTATGCTAATAATGATGAGGGGGGGGAAGATGAGGGATAATGTAGGTGAGGTGAGGGGAAGGGGGCGACCCGATGTGATCATGCGAATCTTAGTGTCAGACTTGTCTTTTCGTTACACATCGATTATGTCCTACATTTTAGGGTCACGTGGTTTCACATAATTACAGAGAAATCCTGTAATAAAGGCCTGCTATTTAGAGATAAATAAATGATCTTGGTATAAAAAGGAAAATGAAGTCATGAAACTGCATACAGAACGGGCTTGCTCGTTAAGGCATGTACAATGGGGTGATGTCAGCCTTCCATTAGCCTAGCCACGTAGGATTTTTGCTTAGTTGGAGGAGAGAGAAATAAGAAAGAGAAGGCTGCTTTCCCTTAGCTAAGAGATCATCTCTTAGAAAATAAGAGAAGATTATTTTATGTGTTGTACGATATGTCTTCCCTTAGCAAATTAATTTCTTACTAAAAATTAACTATTTATCATTAATTTTTAGAGATGACAATAAGAGATAATGCATTGTATGACTTATCTCTACGACTTTCTCTAGATGACGTGGAAGCCTAACATAAGGCATGCCTTCTCTACCATTGTACATGCCCTTAGTTAATAGATAAGCCTTAATGCTTGAGATTTAATTAACAAGAAGGTTACAGTCAAAATAATGTTTTGCTACCTTAGAACATTAATTTTTTGGGAGAAATCCCCATCTAGTGATAACCTTCAAAAGTAGTACAAAGGGCTCTAAAAGTAAAACAAATTACAAATAGATTCTTAGATCACCTAGCGAAGACTACAAGCACTAGAGCGAGCCAACGACGCACCGCTCTCCTCGTCCCTCCCTCACTGGAGGCGGGCAAAGCTTATCATACTAGAAGTCATTGTACTAGACATACGGGAGACATCGTGCCAAGGCCCCAAAGGACCACCGCACCAGAGCAGCAACCATGGCCAAAAATGATAATCATAGATTGGAAGAGCCAAACTTGCAACAACACCAACTAACACGATAACTGGCCCGATTCCAGGAGATCCTCCCGAAAGACAACTCCACACGCCCTCTGCCGTGCTAGGCGCATCGCCGGAACGGGGATAGAGCGAGGAGGACCATATTCTGACTTTATGATGTAGCTGCCCGCCTCATCATCTTGTTGGGTAACGCATATAAAAAACAAAAATTCCTACACATAAAACCAAGATCATATGCGAGAGCGGAGGTAACTGATCATACCCTCGTAGATCGATATATCAGAAATTGTCGATGACAAGGTTGATGAAGACCGAGTCAATGAAAAGGTCATCATTTCTTGATCACCACCGCCATTGCTTGTAAGTACTACAATTTCTACTACTACCTCTATCTCGGTTTAACAGGCATGCACGCAAATTAAGACAAATTTTGACCATTAATTTGGTCAATAAAATATAACTTTTATGTCTATAAAATCTATATCATTAGATTTGTATGCAAAAAAGCTTTCCAATGATATAATTTGTGTGACATATATTTCATATTTTATTGATCAAAATAATGGTCAAAGCAATTTCTAAAACTACGTGTGCACCTGTTAAACTGAGACGGAGGGATTACTAGCTAACAAAGTAATTACAACACCTCTTTCATTATGATTACAATAAATAAGCGACAATCATAGTAGCGCCTGCTACTCAGGCCGTACGGAGATTACAACATAGAACATCTCATACATTGCAAACTTCACCTATACCACATCGCTTCCTGCAAAATTGAGTTAGACGCTTCTACTCTTTATTACGTGGTTGCTATAGGATTGTGAAACAAACCATTTCTACCTACGTGGTTGTTTAGCAAAATTCTCTTGATAGTTATTTGATGATCGGGGTGAGTGAAATGATAGTTCCGAGGAACTAAAGCCTCACTCTAAAATTTTATTATAAGCGCGACTATGTTTGGGTCAGCGTCAACCACCACATGGGCCACTAGTTAAAATTTTGATTAGTTAACTAAATAAGAAGAACTTGCATCCGTGAAGTCAATTTAGCCGGGCTTAACCCGCTATTATAGAACCAGTCTAGCTCCGAGGATCAAACGCTGATCTTACAGTGTTGCCAAGATCAAAATAGAAAAGAGGGTCAGATTATCAAGATCATTATTGCCGGTCATCACAATAACCTCTATCCGTACATGTATCTACACATAGACTGCTCTAATACCACTGTTGGGTAACGCGTACAAGAAAGAAAAAAATTTACGCGTAAAACCAAGATCATATGTGAGAGGGGAGGTATGGATCATACCCTCATAGATCGACCTACCGGAAGTTGTCGGTGACGAGGTTGATGAAGATAGGGTTTAGGTCTGAAAACGGAGCGGATAAGGTTAAATAGTAGTAAAATCATATTTGTATCAATATTTTTTTGGATGCAAAATCGGAACGTATAGTGTGTATACGAATACGGAATCAGAGCCTATCGGTTACGAATACGGACCAAATATGGGGCTAATACGGTTCGGTTGCGAATAATCATTTTGTCGGATATCTCTTTAAAAATAAAAATAAGACTGGCTAGGTGGAGTAAAATTAGCTTGTAAAAATTCTTGTACAAATTGGGAATAGATATTAGTAGCGTCTAGGGCTACAACGTAAGACGGGGCCGGTGGCTAGGGGTATGGGCTAGGGGGAACTGACAGAGGTATGGTTATGGTGTTAAGTTATATATATATAAAGAGGTTGCCAATTTTATAATAGGCTTTAATTTTATATATGAGTGGGCCTAATATTTGATGTATTAGTTGCAGGATATTTTGGCAGATATTGGTCGAATATAACCGTGAAATACGGTATATCTCTAAAGATGAACATATAGATATTAGTAAAATCATTTTTTTCCCGTTTCCGTTAATTACTAGCCGTATCCGTGACCCTATCCGTCAACTATCCAACGGAATCTGTTTTTGCCTTCCGTAAGCTTCTGGTCAGTCGGTCCATCGAAAATAATCCATTCCGTTTACACCCCTATCTGGGTGGATCTTCACAACTAGACTCTTCTATAGTCATGAGTAGATGTATTATCCAGCGAACGGCTTCCACGATCAAGTGTCGCACATGCAACATCGATCTCCACGGTATCCACACGAACGACAGAAGAGTCACCGCGTCAAATTGTGATCAAGCACATCGTTCAAAGAGGGGAACATGTCAATGAAGATCTGGCAGCGCTTCCGCGATCACCCTCTAGATTTGATCTAGACGGAGGATAGAGAACCGGCAGTGTTTCCGCGTCCAAGAGAGAGGAGCGCCTAGGGCACTCTTGCCCTAGGCTTCAAGTCCACGCCATGGAGGTGATGGAGACGAGAGGGCAGCAACATCAGTGGAAGAGGTGGCGGCGTAGGGCGGCGACACGACTAGGGTTTTGCTTGCGGGAGGTGTCGGCCAAGAAGGGGAAAAGGGCTAAAACTTATATGCTCTTCGGGCTTCCCTTGCCCTCCTTTTATAGGTGGAAAAAGCCATTGGTCGGCCAAATACCTCCACCCCAAGTTTGAACGATTTCCTGTAGGATTCTCTCTACCGAAACCTATGAGAATTAGGACTCTTTTGTCAATTTTGAATTTTTCTTAGGGGGAACTCCTTGCCCCTCAAGGCAATGTGGATACACCAATTATGGAACCCTCTATACTTCCTTAGATATCCCGGGTCATTTCGGACACTTACCGAACCTTCCATAATATTCCGACCCTTCTGGTTCTTCGAAAACCTTTCACTATTCCATATATGCCTGAAACCATTCCTGACACTCCTAAGACCATTCTAGACACTTCCGGTATTATACGGCACCACGGGAACCATTCAAAGATCATATGAGACACTCAAGGAACCCATCTAGCTCTCTTACTTTTTATATAAAACTCATGTTCCCAAATGTCGTTAAACCGTTAAGTGTGTGACACTGTTGGTTTAGGTATATGTGGACATGTCCGAAACACCTTCCGCAACAATGATTTATGTCGAGCGCTTGATAACCGCATCAATCCCCACACATAACACGAAGATATTTATCGTGTGAACCTTCCGTATTATTTCAATACATGTCACATTGCTTCTCGATATGTTACATAGCCCGAGGTGAAACTCTAGGTTTTCCTCGTTACCCGACATGTACTCCTTTACTCCTCCCGCACCATCGATGTTCCTGTGACATAACATCTTAGTCACGTGTCCGTCTCTGTCCATATGATGACGAACGCTATGATGCATGAGTGGACGCCCCAAGTGTATCTCTCCATCGTCAGAGTAGCGATTCCCATGATCACAGAAAATAACACTACATCATATTGTACGGTATGCATGAAAACCAACTTATTGTCACTGAGTTACGAATTTACATACATATCATATCCTAGTTCATAATAGCATCATGGTATAACGATCTTTAGTAATGTTAATACTTAGTCTTTAAGAAACTACCGACAATTATATCGATGATGTGTCTCATGGTATATCAGTTAGGGTCTATCCATCATCATTGTACCACTAACAATGTTGATCTCATATGATACCATCAACCTTGTAATAATCTTTACTTATTGCCCTATAGTCAGGAAAACGAGACTATCAGTATCAGATGTGCTAGTCACAGAGGCATAACTAGGGATATCTTATTTGGTGTTTATGATTCCACACATGTATTAGGGTTTCCCTCTGATATCACGAATAACCGGAACTAATACAATTATAGCACATAGTATAAACTTAATTATGAATAAAAATATAATAATACAACTTATTATTTCCTCTAGGGCATATTTTCTTTACAAATACCTAAAATAAAGAACATATACCTCCCGCCAACAAGAGGCCTTGGTCCGCCGCACCTTCAAGGGCCCAAGGCCAACGGAGGAGAGAAAGACCGAAGACGTCGCCGACGAGAGAGACAAAACCCTACATTGGTTTTTCTTGGAATGCCTCCTCTCTCTCCGTATGCTCGTACCGGTTCAGGGCGTATGTTTGCTCGTGGCCACCCTGGTATGTAGATTAAACTCGAGTAAGTTTCAAACCAAACATGTATATTAAAAGGAAACAGAGGGTATGATTAGCACATATGATCAGTACTCAATTTGTTCTAAATTATAGTTTAGACATTTTGAGAGGGAAGATTTGGTGCACCTGAGCACTAGTGCTCCTGGTTTTTGTAATATATAAAATTACATGTCTATGTTTCAAAAAAGTATAAGTTTTATTTCATGAATACATGCACATATTCTGAATGCTCGTGCAAAGTTTCGATAGAAATTACATTGTATTTTAAGTTACAAAAAATAAAAAAATTTATGGTTGCGTATAGGGATGGAAAATTCAGATTTTTGTCCCACATTTGTCTTTTTTTTTGTATAGCTCAAAATACAAGATATTTTCATCCAAAATTTACAATGGTGCTCATGTGCTAAATACACTTTTCAATATTTTGTTAAAAAATATACAGACTGAAGTAGGCTAACACACAAAGTGAGATGCGTCTAGGTACATATAATTATTCATAAAAGTTAAAACATGTCATAATTATACTAAGCTAACATTACTCTTTATGTTTACTAGTGCAAATTGTTTAGATATTTTAAAAGAAACTACATATAAACTAAAATTAGTGAATCCAAATTTTGAAAATAAAGTAGATACAGATTAAAATGAGTAAATTTATGAAAAAAAGGAAGGGTGTTTCTTCATCTGGGTGCATATGCACCCTTTGTTGGGAATGCATTTTAAACATATTTAAAAATGTCACAAAAATTACAAAAAAAAAATGTTACATGCTCTGTTTCAACAAAAACCGACATGTTTTGTGCCATGTATAAAAAAGATAAATTTTGATGCTAAAATAATCTATTTCTCGAGATTTTTTTTTGTTTTTTTACACAGGGCATAAAAAATATCGGTCTTATGTGAAACTTTATGTGCGCACATAAAACATGTCCCTCTACACGAAAAAATCCTATTTTTAAAATATGTTTTGTGCATACTGGGTAACCTGTGTTCAGTTTTAAATTTAAAAACAAAAGTCTTAAATTAGTGAACCGAGCGAGTACAAATTAGTCGATGCCGGCATACAGTCATGTTATGGATTTGTTTTCTGAGGGACATGTTATCTCGTCTTGTTAAACGGTGTATCAAGTCATCTCGCACTTGTCTACGACCTACGTGGAACGCAACGGACAGAAAAAGGGCACTTATGTATGGAAGTGAGGTAGATCATCTCGTGCATTGCGCTTGATGGGTAGGGCCTAGGGCCATAACCTGGTCGTAGTCATCCATCCTCTAACTAGCACCGGTAGAAAAAGAGACTTCCGTCCAGCCCCATTAGTCGCGAAAGTATAGGAACCGCGACTAACGGAGTCTTTAGTCGCGGTTCGGGAGGCGAACCGCGACTAAAGGTCTGGGCCCAGGGCGCTCGGTGGCCAGCTGGTGGACGGGAGGAGCTTTAGTCGCGGTTGGCCAGGCCAACCGCGACTAAAGCCCCACCCCTATATATACCGTTCAGCCCACAGCATTTAGCCATTTGGTGACACTTCTCTTCACAAACTTCACAAGGGGGTGTAAGTTTGCTTTTGGCTCCTCTTATGCACACAGAGTGTTTGATGAAATGCCCCAAGAGCATGAAACAAACATGATATGAAGTGCCGGAGCCACACTTGAGCTTCCTCATTTATTTTTTCCTCCTCGATCGCGGTTAGCAACTTGAACCTTTCATATATATGTGTCATTGATAAAATATGCATGTGTGTAGTTCATTGTTTAATTTCTATTGTTTGTAGCTAGTTAGTTTAACAAATGCATGATGGTTAATTATATATTTTATATTATAATAATGCAGATGAATCGGCAATGGATGTACGGTAACCGACTCTCCGGCGAGTTCACTACGGGTTTGAAAGATTTCCTCGTAGTGGCTAATGCGAACAAGCAGAAGGGTTTTGTTATCTGTCCATGTGTTGACTGTAAGAATCAGAAGGGTTACTCTTCCTCAAGAGAAGTTCACCTGCACCTGCTTCGGCACGGTTTCATGCCAAGCTATAATTGTTGGACCAAGCATGGAGAAAGAGGGGTTATAATGGAAGAAGATGAAGAAGGAGATGATTTCATCGATGAAAACTATCTTGATCATTTCGGTGATACTTTCATGGAGGATGCTGAAGGTGAAGGGGAAGGTGAAGGGGAAGGTGAAGGGGAAGGTGAAGAAGAGGCACGTGATGAGCCCGCTGATGATCTTGGTCGGACCATTGCTGATGCACGGAGAAGCTGCGAAACTGAAAAGGAGAGGGAGAATTTGGATCGCATGTTAGAGGATCACAAAAAGTCGTTGTACCCAGGATGCGATAATGGTCTGAAAAAGCTGGGCTGCACACTGGATTTGCTGAAATGGAAGGCACGGGCAGGTGTAGCTGACTCGGCATTTGAAGACTTGCTGAAAATGTTGAAGAATATGTTTCCAAAGAATAACGAGTTGCCTACCAGTACGTACGAAGCAAAGAAGGTTGTCTGCCCTCTAGGTTTAGAGGTTCTGAAGATACATGCATGCATCAACGACTGCATCCTCTACCGCGGTGAATACGAGAATTTGAATGAATGCCCGGTATGCACCGCATTGCGTTATAAGATCGGAGGCGATGACCCCGGTGACGATGTTGAGGGGCAGAAACCCGGGAAGAGGGTTCCCGCCAAGGTGATGTGGTATGCTCCTATAATACCACGGTTGAAACGTACTGTTCGGGAACAAAGAGCATGCCAAGTTGTTGCGATGGCACAAAGAGGACCGTAAGTCGGACGGGGAGTTGAGACACCCCGCAGATGGAATGCAATGGAGAAAGATCGACAGGGAGTTCAAAGATTTTGCAGCTGACGCAAGGAACATAAGATTTGGTCTAAGTACAGATGGCATGAATCCTTTTGGCGAGCAGAGCTCCAACCATAGCACCTGGCCCGTGACTCTATGCATCTACAACCTTCCTCCTTGGTTGTGCATGAAGCGGAAGTTCATTATGATGCCGGTGCTCATCCAAGGTCCGAAGCAACCCGGCAACGACATCGATGTGTACCTAAGGCCATTAGTTGATGAACTTTTACGGTTGTGGGGCAGACCTGGTGTCCGTGTGTGGGATGAGCACAAAGAAGAGGAATTTGACCTACGAGCGTTGCTTTTCGTAACCATCAACGATTGGCCTGCTCTTAGTAACCTTTCGGGACCTGTCAAATAAGGGATACAATGCATGCACGCACTTGTTTACATGAGGCCGAAAGTGTACATTTGCCAAATTGTAAGAAGAACGTGTACCTTGGGCATCGTCGATTTCTTCCGAAAATTCATCCGATAAGAAAGAAAGGCAAGCATTACAACGGCAAGGCGGATCACCGGCCGAAGCTCGCGGAACGCACGCTGGTGCTGAGGTATTTGATATGGTCAAGGATTTGAAAGTCATCTTTGGAAAGGGTCCTGGCGGACAATCAGTTCCAAAGGGAGCTGACGGGCACGCAGCCATGTGGAAGAAGAAATCTATATTCTGGGAGCTAGAATATTGGAAAGTCCTAGATGTCCGCCCTGCAATCGACGTGATGCATGTTACGAAGAATATTTGCGTGAACCTCCTAAGCTTCTTGGGCGTGTATGGAAAGACAAATGATACAAAGGAAGCACGGCAGGACCAGCAACGTTTGAAAGACCACGATGACCGGCATCCGGAATGGTTTCAAGGTCGTGCCAGCTACGCTACGACCAAAGAAGAGAAGGTCATCTTTTTTGAATGCCTGGGCAGTACGAAGGTCCCGTCTGGATTCTCGTCCAATATAAAGGGAATAATAAACATGGCGGAGAAAAAGTTCCAAAACCTGAAGTCTCACGACTGCCACGTGATTATGACGCAATTGCTTCCGATTGCTTTGAGGGGGCTCCTGCCGGAAAATGTTTGAGTAGTCATTGTGAAGCTATGTGCATTCCTCAATGCAATCTCTCAGAAGGTAATCAATCCAGAAGTTCTACCACGGTTACAGAACGATGTGGTCCAATGTCTTGTCAGTTTTGAGTTGGTGTTCCCGCCATCCTTCTTCAATATTATGACGCACCTCCTGGTTCACCTAGTCGAAGAGATTTCTATTCTCGGTCCTGTATTTCTACACAATATGTTCCCCTTCGAGAGGTTCATGGGAGTATTAAAGAAATATGTTCGTAACCGTGCTAGGCCAGAAGGAAGCATCGCCAAGAGCTATGGAAATGAGGAGGTAATTGAGTTTTGTGTTGACTTTGTTCCTAACCTTAAGCCGATTGGTCTTCCTCGATCGCGGCACGAGGGGAGACTAAGTGGAAAAGGCACGATCGGAAGGAAATCAACGATATGTATGGACGGCCATTCTATGACCGAAGCACACCACACGATTCGACCAATTCCAGCTTGGTGGCTCCGTACTTTGAGAAACACAAGAATATTTTACGCTCGGATAACCCGGGAAGCCTGAATCCTGGATTAGGAAGGCCCACATGGAGACTTTCGGCAGTTGGTTGAGAAAACATTTAATGAATGACAATGATGTTGTAGATCAGCTGTACATGTTGGCCAAGACACCATCTTCGACTATAACGACTTTCCAAGGGTACGAGATAAATGGGAATACATTTTACACGATCACCCAAGATAAAAAGAGCACCAACCAAAACGAGTGGTGTCCGCTTTGATGCGAGCAACCGAGAATGGGCAAAAGGTCACATATTACGGTTACATAGAGGAGATATGGGAACTTGACTATGGACCCTCCTTTAAGGTCCCTTTGTTCCGGTGCAAATGGTTCAAGCTAACAGGAGGTGGGGTAAAGGTGGACCAGCAATGCGGAATGACAATGGTGGATTTCAACAATCTTGGTTACCTTGACGAACCATTCGTCCTAGCGAAAGATGTCGCTCAGGTTTTCTATGTGAAGGACATGAGTAGCAAACCGAGAAAACGGAAAGATAAGAAAACGATCAGTACATCATGCGATGATCCAAAGCGCCACATTGTTCTTTCAGGGAAAAGAAACATCGTGGGAGTGGAGGACAAGACAGACACGTCAGAAGATTATAATATGTTTGCTGAAATTCCGCCCTTCAAAGTGAACACCGACCCAAGCATTAAGTTAAATGATGAGGATGCTCCATGGATACGGCACAATCGTAAGCAAGCAGGGACACAAGGGAAGAAATGATGTGTAATAATTTATTGTACCAAATTTTATTGAATCGATCATGTGAATTATATTACCCGTGATGTGTTTGGTGTCCATTTTCGAATGATTCGATTGATTCGAGAAACCACACTGATGATACATGAAATTTGGAGTGATTTAGTCATACTCCTGCCTAGGCGTATAATATGCATACTCGTAGTCTTCATAGCCGCCGCCGTTGTACTGGTAATCGTCGCCTTCTAAGTTGCCGCCGTCGTCGTCGCTGTTGTCGTCGCTGTCGTTCTATAAGTTCCAGCCTTCTAAGTTCCAGCTTCTCAATCTGCGCGAGCTCGACAAATCTATCATCAGTTGCTACGTTCTGTAAGTGATTTATTTCTACCCCATCTCGTTCATTGCCTGCACTATATATATGTCCTAACTATATTGTTCTGTACGCTATTATGCAGACTGAAGATCAAGGAATGCGGAGTAAGAAACATCCATGATGTTGGGTTCATTGACCCACACATCGTTAATGGATATGTGTTAAAACATCACCCCGCCGACGTGGAGGAAGACTCGTGGCGGTTTCTTGATAAGCAGGAACTCAAAAGTGATATTCTATTTCCTTACCATTTTGGGTGACGGTTTCTGTCTTGAGCACATTCTCTTTTGTTTACTCCATGCATGGTATGTGGCTAATCGATGAGTTATGCATGACTGTGCATGTATCGTGTCCGCAGGTTCCACTGGATTCTGCTAGTAATTAAATTTCACGACTCCACAGTTCTTGTCCACGACTCTCTGAATACGGATTCAAAGCTTTGGGCTGACATGAGAAAAATGATGCAGAAGTAATTATTTTCATTCATTTGCGCTCTATATCGATCGGCCTATTTCGTTCATTTCCTAATATCAAGTAACTAATAACTCTCTTGTTCATTTAATTTTCTTTGCCTCGTAGGGTTTGGAGACGGTTCGTAGATGCCAAGGTCGGTGAGTTCAAAAAAGAGCTACATTTTATGCGGTCGGTGAGTGGGACCTGGGGATATTCAGCCATCGGGGACCAATCTATGTGGATACTATGTTTGTGAGATGATCCGGAGATACACCTGCGAGCGGGTTCCGAGTGAGAACAATATCAAGAGGAATAACCTCCGGAAGATGCTTAGTCCAGAAGCTCGCTTCCGACCACTTCAAGAGGAACTAGCTGGATGGTTCGTGAGGGAAGTCGTCGATCCTAAAGGAGAACACTATGTAGAGGACGTAGAACTTCATATGCACTAAATTATGTATGGAAACTTGTTCAAAATTGTATATGCTGGTCATCCGATATTGAATATATATTGTATATTCCTCTTAAATTCTCTTTGGTTCTAATTTCAAATTTGTTTGAACTTGTACATTCATATGCATGTATGTAGTACCTGTTATCACCAGAATTTGACCAGATCAGATGTGGGCCGCGATTGGAGATGGGCTTGAAGAATATACATAAAAGGAATACATGAATCGGCCTTGTGTATCAAGTTTGGGCTAGTTTGCCCGTGTATCTGTAACATAGTAGGATACGTGTCGTTTAGAAGTTAGAGTTTAACCCGTGCACGGTTAGGTGCACGCCTGAATTAGAAAGTCCCCTGGACTATAAATATGTATCTAGGGTTTATGAAATAAACAACAATCAACGTTCACCACAAACCAATCTCGGCGCATCGCCAACTCCCCGTCTCGAGGGTTTCTTCCGGGTAAGCACCATGCTGCCTAGATCGCATCTTGCGATCTAGGCAGCTACACGTTATTCGCCGTTCATGCGTTGCTCGTACTTGAAGCCTTTTTGATGGCGAGCAACGTAGTTATCGTAGATGTCTTAGGGTTAGCATTGTTCTTCGTATCATATGCTATCGTCGTGCAACCCTTAGGCATCTAGCCGCCCTTACGCCTATCTTGGGTGTAAGGGCGGCACCCGCTTGATCATTGTTTAGTAGATCCGATCCGTTATGATTGCTCCTTGTTCTTCAAGGATTAGTTTAATATCTGCATTGTTAGGCCTTACAAACGGGTCGAAGGATCCGGTGGCGCGTAGGGTGTAGTTTGCTAGCCCTAGACGAGGATGTTCCGAGGATCAACTTCGTGTTGGTTTTTAGGCCTTGTCTAGGGTCGGTTTACGATCACCGTGCGTGGCCGCCAGGCTCGATCACGAGTAGGATGTTCCGATTATGCGGTGAGAACCCCAGATCGTAGTAGGTCGCTTTAGCTTTATCTTGATCAAGCAGGACCACCATCTGATCGTACACCTCGTACGTATCATGGGTGGATCGGCTCTTTGAGCCGATTCACAGGACAACCTGAGAGCCGATCGAGACTCGTATTTAACGTTTACGTGTATGCCATGCAGGAAACTAAGCGAGGCATCATCCAACACCTTCCCGACCGGGTATAGGTCAGGTGGCACGCCCTGCATCAGCATCGGACGTGTGCGCGGAAGGCTTTGCGGGCCGTCGCTCGGAGGGACCGGGGCTAGCCGCAGTCTCGGGAGATTCTCGGCTCTACGGTGTTGCCCGTCGCTGCCCGCCGGTGGGTTTCGACCGCAACACATTCGGCACGCCCGGTGGGACAATCTTCGACATCCACCGCATCACCATCTACATCCGAGATGGCGGAAGGCACTCCGGTCAAGTACGAGGATCCGGCCGAGGAGCTCAAGAAGAAGCATGACGAGATCAAAGCGAGTCCTCGAAGCCGACCTCATCGGCTCTTTCCACGGAACCCGCTCACATGGCATCGGGTGGAAGGGGTTCTCACCTGAAGCGCGCTCGATGGAGTGGACCTGTCCTCCCCGTCGAAGAACGCACCAGGTCGGCTGTGTCGGGAGATTAACTTCATGGTGGCTCCTTCGCTGCACCGCCACTCGAGAGCCTGGTGAACACTTTGGAGCGTGTCGCTCGCACGTGATCCGGAAATCATGAGCCATCGGTATTCTCCGTCGGGACCAGCTGCGGGGACTTACCAAGGAGAGATGCCACTCCGAGTCCCGTCCACCGCTGTCGTTCGCGTTGGCAGCACCGAAGTGCCGAGTTCATCGGCATACGTCGTCTACAAGATTGGTGGTGACCCTAGTGACTACCAATTCTTACATGAGGCGCCCAAGGAGATCCCCCACGGATACACGTGCGCATACGTGCCAGACTGCAGTAACTGGGCACTCTCGAACCAGGCTGCAACAGCGGGGACTTCTGGAACAGCAGGAGGAACGTCGGGAACAGACCTTGAGAAGCAGACGTGGCTAGCTAAGTACGCCACTCCGACAAACCTCCAGAGCTCAGCTCCTGCAGTTGGCTCAGAACTGGAAAAGCAAGCATGGCTGGCTAAGTATGCTACCCCTGCGAATCTTCAGAGTTCGACGCCTGCAGCCATCACCGCGGATCAGATTTGTACAATTCTGAAAGACCAGTTCGGCATGATGCCGAAAAGGAGGACAATCGGCTATTCCAAGCCGTACCCCAACGAGTACGAATTGATCCCGCTACCACCCAAATATCGGCTCCCCGACTTCACAAAGTTTAATGGATCTGATGGTTCCAGCTCCATCGAGCATGTGAGCCGATATTTGGCACAGCTGGGTACGATCTCAGCATCAGACGAGCTGCGTGTGAGGTTCTTCGCGCAGTCCCTCACAGGATCGGCTTTCGGGTGGTACACATCGCTGCCACCAAACTCAGTCCGGACTTGGAAGCAGTTGGAAGAACAGTTCCACGAGCAGTATCACTCAGAGGCTTCTGAGGCTGGCATTGCCGATCTAGCACAAGTACGACAGAGGCGCGGGGAAACAGTGGCAGAATACGTCCAGCGCTTCAGGACCGTTAGGAACCGATGCTATTCGGTTCATGTAAGTGAAAAAGAAGCAGTCGAGTTGGCGGTGGTAGGTCTCTCATCATCGATCAGGGACGTGGCCTCCCAAGCAGACTACCCTTCATCGGCGCACATGGTGCGAAGCCGTCGGCATATGAACAGCGCCACCCAGATGTTTACCAGGATAAATTCAAGCGTGCGGTGGTCCTAGTTGAGGCAGACGAAGATGAAGGTGCTGCGGGAGATCAAGAGGTAGCAGTGGCCGAATGGACTCGGGGGGAAGCCCCGTGTCCTGTAAATGGGTTAAGCCACAAGGTCCTCCAAAAGGGTTTGACTTCGACGTGACCAAAGCTGAGCAGATCTTCGACTACTCAAGGAGAAGCAGCTAAAGTTACCCGAAGGTCACAAGATCCCCACGGTGCAAGAGCTGAACGGAAAGCCATACTGCAAATGGCATAACACGTTCACCCACGCCACCAACGACTGCAGGGTGTGGCGTCAACGAGTCCAAATGGCGATAGAACAAGGGCGGCTAATTTTCAGCCGAGTACGCCATGAAGGTCGACACACACCCCTTCCCCGCCGTTAACATGGTGGAGTATACTTACCATGGAGGGTGCCAGCCAGATTTCTCGTGCAATATCAACATGGTAGGACCTGGACACCACTCTGGTAAGGACGGAGATGAGGGCAGCTGCTCTCATAGCAAGGATCGGAAGCCGCTCCACGCGATCGGCTCCGTCACGATGGCAAGCGCTACATCACAGAGGGAGAAGTGAGGAACGTAAGATATCAGCGACCTCTCTCTGATCACCCCCTCAACAAGTATGTTGGTCAATATGACCAACGCCGGCGGTACAACGACGATGATGAAAAAGATCGTCTGGCTAGGGACGACAGGAGACGCCGTCGGCATGATCGTGACGAGGAGAGATATGAGCGCCACGCCAAGGAAAGGTCGAGAGAGCAAGACGACGTGGATAGGCACTGGGACTGCCCCTTCTTCAGACACTGCTGGGATTCAGGAATGAGCCGATTGCCCACAATCGGCAAGCCGTCCGGAATGTAAACAAAAGAAGAAGGATGCAGCTAACGTGTCCGTGTTCAAACGTCTAGGGCCTCTCCCGCCTCGGAACAAGCATGCTGAGTCCGCTCGGGTGGAAGATCTTGAGGAACTAGAGGACGATGATGAAGAAGAAGACAAGTATCATCGGACAAGGTGGTGCCCTGATGGGCTCAGCCGTTCCCAAAAGCGAAGGGTTCAACGACTACGTGGGTTGGAGGAAGCTGAAAGGTTGTACCTGCACACGTTGAGGAAGGCGCGGCCCGATCTGGCCGCTAAAATTCAGCGAACCCTGGACGAAGAAGGTTGGCCACAAAGGAAAGAGTGGCGCCCCAGGCAAAAGAAAGCCGATGATGAGACATCGGCTGGCACAAACATGGTGTTCATCCTTCTAACGGAGTTTAGTGCTCCAGGATTAGACGAAGCACCTGTGGCACAACTTGACTGCGGCCCACGGCCGGTCATCTTTGAGAGGCCACGAGAGAGAAGCTACAGGCATCTGAAGGCCCTGTACTTGCGAGGTTACATCAATGGGCAGCCTGTCAACAAGATGTTGGTGGACAACGGAGCGGCAGTTGACATTATGACATACTCCATGCTACGTCGGTTGGGACGCTCTAGCTCGGATCTGATCAAGACCAATGTGACACTGAGCGATTTCAACGGCCAAGCATCTGACGCACAAGGTGTTCTGAACGTGGATCTGACCGTAGGGAGGAAAACCGTCCCTACGACGTTCTTTATTATCGACAGCAAGAGCTCCTATGCTGTCCTACTAGGAGAGATTGGATCCACGCCAATCGTTGCATTCCATCCACGATGCACCAATGCCTAATACGATGGGATGGAGATGAAGTAGAAGTCGTCCATGCGGATGATTCAGCCGAGATTTCAACGGCTGGCATGGACGTTGGGAGACATCGGGCCAAGAGCCACTCTCAGGCATCAATTTGGACGACTGCGAGCGCATCGACGTGACAAAGAACGGGGTTAGGCTGGTTTTATCCACCGGCCTGACCGTGTAACAAAAGCAACATCGATGGACAAACGTGGCGATGCCGATCCATGTGATTGGCCCCAAGGATCTGTGGAGGAACATTGCAGAACCTTCATCGAGCAAGCAACATGGAGGCCGATTCCAGCAATCGGCCAAAATTATCCTCACCATTCATTCTGCCTGGGTTCAACGTCGATCCAATGGGCAATGGGTTTGCGTCGGCTGATGCACTGGAAGAAATCCACATTGTTCCTAACAGAGCCGACGTTCACATCGTAGTGCCTTGGCTAACCATAGAGCCGATATCAGCAGTTACCTGGCAGAATCGGCTCGGGGGGCATCTAATCAGATAAACACGTACGATACATATGCAGTAAAACATTGGGGGCCGATAGATAGAAAAAATAGGCCCGTAAAAAAAAATTCGCATGATATGCAGCCGATGCTCAGTCATCGACTCAGAAGGTACAGCAAGCAAGGTGGCGACTTGGTTGATGTCACGTTCAGAGGTTGTTACGTCTAGAGTTTTGGAGACCACCAGAAATTCAAAACATCCTCACGATCAGCAAGACGCAAGAATTGGACTGGAGAAGCTCGGGGGGCAGCTCACCCTGAAGGTTCTCTCCTCTGGAGAGCCGATTTTGTTTAAATCGGCGGGCTCTGCATTATAATTTGGAAGCCGATGGTGGCACCTGGCTCACCTCTTTTCTCGCCTTGACTGAGGCTCGGGGGCAGCTTGCCCTAAAGGATGGTCGCTGCGGGAAAACAGAGCAGGATTTCAGCTCCGGCCTCCGAGTTGATTCAGCAATGGTCCTAGAACTCTCCCGAAGGCAAAGGGGATTTGGAAAAGAAGGATTCGGCAGGAGAACGTCTGGGAACCTAAGGTTAATGATGAGACCAGGCATTATTTCAGGAGTTTTGCCGTTAAATCTAACGCTGCGCTCAATGGCCGCGGTTTGGACCTGTTCGGTTGGAAGTTTGGGGATCTGAATTTGAGCAAGGTTCACAGGTTACCATCTCGAAATTTATCGTAAGAGGTCGATGCGTTGCCATAGGCTCATTGAGCGTTGGTCAAACTAACAATCGGCAGAATCAGTACGAAAGGAAATCGGCAAAATCAAATTAAGGGAAAGTCTTCTTCATTAATAAGAGAGGATTTTTACAATGAAGAGCCGATTGCTCAAGCGAGGAAGAACAAAAGAAGAGCCGATTGCTCAGGGACTACTAATCCTACATTACTAATCCTCGCTAGCATCATCGTCGGCGTCGGAGTTGCCGTCGGCGCTACTGCCGGAGAATTCCTCGTCGATGCTGCCCCAGCCTTCGGCCGGAGCTTCTTCTTCCTCCTCGTCATCATCATCATCCTCGCTGTCCGCCCAAGTGCGGAGGCGCTTCGTCGGCGGATACCCAGCGGAAGAGGAGGAATCATCCTCCTCCTCTTCTTCTCCTTCTTCGTCATCATCCTCGTCCTCGATGTCCGCCCACATGCGGGAGCGCTTCTTCGGCGGGTGCCTGGCGGAGGGGGAGGCCTCTGTCTTCTCTACTTCTTCTTCTTTCTCCTCCTTGTCGGAGGAGATGGGGTTCGCCCCGGAGTAGAGGTCGTCTTCGTTCTTGCTCTTCGGCGAAGATTGGAGGGGAGGCCCGAGGGGGAAGAGGAAGAAGAAGACATTGCTACAGGGGAAGAGGGTTTTTTGGGCGTTGGTGGACAGAACAGAGCAGGGGGATGAAGTGGCGAACCGTTCGGCGCGGATAAATAAAGGGAGTGTAGTGGAGATTTAATGCCATGACGGTTCTCGAGGTCGTGGTGCCGAAATTATCAGTTCGTGCAGAGAAGCCCAGGAGGCGAGGCGAAATGATGGAAGATTCTGCGGCAGTTCTGCTCTGCCACGACATGACCCGACGAAGGAAAAGCGTAATGATTTTGGAAATGTCATTTCCAAAACCAGGGGGGCATGTGTTATCACCAGAATTTGACCAGATCAGATGTGGGCCGCGATTGGAGATGGGCTTAAAGAATATACATAGAAGGAATACATGAATCGGCCTTGTGTATCAAGTTTGGGCTAGTTTGCCCGTGTATCTGTAACATAGTAGGATACGTGTCGTTTAGAAGTTAGAGTTTAACCCGTGCACGGTTAGGTGCACGCCTGAATTAGAAAGTCCCCTGGACTATAAATATGTATCTAGGGTTTATGAAATAAACAACAATCAACGTTCACCACAAACCAATCTCGGCGCATCGCCAACTCCCCCGTCTCGAGGGTTTCTTCCGGGTAAGCACCATGCTGCCTAGATCGCATCTTGCGATCTAGGCAGCACACGTTTATTCGCCGTTCATGCGTTGCTCGTACTGAAGCCTTTTTGATGGCGAGCAACGTAGTTATCGTAGATGTCTTAGGGTTAGCATTGTTCTTCGTATCATATGCTATCGTCGTGCAACCCTTAGGCATCTAGCCGCCCTTACGCCTATCTTGGGTGTAAGGGCGGCACCCGCTTGATTATTGTTTAGTAGATCCGATCCGTTATGATTGCTCCTTGTTCCTCAAGGATTAGTTTAATATCTGCATTGTTAGGCCTTACAAACGGGTCGAAGGATCCAGTGGCGCGTAGGGTGTAGTTTGCTAGCCCTAGTCAGGATGTTCCGAGGATCAACTTCGTGTTGGTTTTAGGCCTTGTCTAGGGTCGGTTTACGATCACCGTGCGTGGCCGCCAGGCTCGATCACGAGTAGGATGTTCCGATTATGCGGTGAGAACCCCAGATCGTAGTAAGTCGCTTTAGCTTTATCTTGACCAAGCAGGACCACCATCTGATCGTACACCTCGTACGTATCATGGGTGGATCGGCTCTTTGAGCCGATTCACAGGACAACCTGAGGAGCCGATCGAGGCTCGTATTTAACGTTTACGTGTATGCCATGCAGGAAACTAAGCGAGGCATCATCCAACACCTTCCTGACCAGGTATAGGTCAGGTGGCACGCCCTTGCATCAGCATCGGACGTGTGCGCAGAAGGCTTTGCGGGCCGTCGCTCGGAGGGACCAGGGCCAGCCGCAGTCCTGGGAGATTCTCGGTTCTACGGTGTTGCCCGTCGCTGCCCACCGGTGGGTTTCTGACCGCAACAGTACCGTAGAATATGTGAAACTCCTTCAAAATTAAAATAAAACACAAAAGAAATAAAACAATACAAATTAAAAAGAAAACAGGTTTAGGGGGGCTAAAACCCTAAACCTGCGGCGGCCTTTAGTCGCGGTTGGCCAGGAGAACCGCGACTAAAGGTCCTCCACCCCGACGGTCGCCTGGCGCCCACGTGGACAGGCCTTTAGTCGCGGTTCGTAAGCAACCGCGACTAAAGGGGGGAGCTTTAGTTGCGCTTAGTTGGTCGCGGTTGCGCAACCGCGACTAATGGCAGTTGCGAACCACGACCAATAGCCCTTTTTCCACCAGTGTAGGTTAACGGCAACGTGTCAAGCCATATACGCCTCAGTCAACGAAGGTGATCCCCATGCCTGCCTCGCACCTATCCGTATACGTAGTACGAGCTCGATCATACTCGTTATCATGCAGCGGTGCATGCCAACTATAGGTATATAGCTAGAAAACTTTGGAGTATTATTAGTACACGATCGCACCCTGTTTGAAAGAAAAAAACACAATCGCATGGACACCGCTACAGAATGTTCAGACATACGAACGTCGTCTAGATATGGATATATTTTTCCAACGCAGACAGTATTTGTTGCTAAAACAGTATAAAACAATTTGTAATGTTTAAATTATACTTTTTGTAGTTACATAATAATAACATAGGGGTAGAAACAGATAGAAACGATCGCATTTTCCAAGAAAGGAATTTTTTTGAACGAAGGCAAAAACTTTATCTCATTCTACTAGTTAAGAAGAATTTTTTGGACAAGATAGTTCGTACAAACAAACACCAAAACAAAATACAAGATTACTCTCCGAGCATTATTTTCCCTAATCATCTAGCTCCCACGACGACCCACAAATAGACCTCTCTCTTGATCTTGCCAAAGAACACAAGGTGGAGCGTCTTTGTTGTAGAAAACCCTTGCATTTCGTTCGGACCCACTGCTGAATCCTTTTTATACTACACAATTACCCATTTTAGGTGGTGTTTTAGGCACGATGGTTGACCAACGTTGACACTCGGACCAGACGTTCAGTCCGGTGAATCTAAGGAGGGTCCGCACGCCGAAGACGGTGGCGGGATAGGGAGAGGTCATATACTCCCTCCGTCCACAAATAAGTGTACATGCGGGTTTTCAAGAAAAATTATGAATGGAGTAAAAAATACATTGGGAATATGCATCTCTCCTCTTTAATTATTTCACCTCCAATTAGCTAAGTGCATGTAGAAAACAAGAAGAATACTCCATATGCTTAATATTATTGGGTTTGATTTTCGTACAATGAGATAGAAGAATTAAAATGCATTGGAAAGATAAGAGTACATTTTTTTTGGACAAAGTTTAGAGCTAGATGTCCATTTATTTGAGGACGGAGGAAGTAAGTTTAAAAGTTCTAAGATGGACCAAAAATAATTTAAAGTTTGTAAAAAGATCATGGAAAAAATTGCCACATGATATTTTTTGACGTTTGCCAAAACACACCACCAGATTGTCTATTTGTTAGGTACCATTAAAATTTTGTGTCACATTTGCTATAGCATACCACCTGGGTAAAAGCGGAAAATTTTGCACTTTTGCTTGGACTGACTCATTTTGAAGACAAAATGAATAACTTTCTGTTTTTAGCCAGGTGATTTGTTCTGATAAATATGCCATAAAAATTAGCAAATACCGAAAAAATAACTTCTCATGTAGCAATTTTTTTCAAAGATCATTTAGCACCAAAAAAAAAAAAAACGGTGCACTCTGCACCATCTCCGCAAAGCCTTGCAGACTGTGTACATATGGATGATGTGTCAGGACAACATGGAAAGGCGCGCGAGCCTGACCAAACCGAGCAGCACAGTGAGCCTAGCTGACAGATCAGGCGGTGCGTTGCGGCCAAGTGCGTAACGGCATCCAACAAGTGGTCGTGTCCTCGTGCTCACGCTTTGGCGCTACCTCTGGCCGTAATGATATTCACGCATCTACGTTACCGACTCGCGCACGCCATTTTTTCAGATGTCTCCACTGTCTGAACGAGTCTAAATTTGGCATGCAACTTGCATGCTTGCTGTCCCAAAAATCAGACAATAATTCAGCACTATTTCTAGATAATTTGAAGTAGGATGAGCTATTAGGCTGGTGCCAATGCATCACCCCTTATAGCCTCGTCACGTCAGTTTTTATTCTCACTATCACCCCACTCTCACCTCACTCTCACCCCACGGTGCCAGTGCACGGGCTATAGTGCCAGCTCTCACTTCTCTCTCCTTCCTACCGCCTCCCTACCGCCCCCACTAGCACCGCTATCGCCTACCTCTCGCCCCGCTCTCGCCTCCAACGCGGGCTATAGGCGGGCGGTACCGCCCCTACCGCCGGGCGGTGGAACCACCGCCCGCCGCTACCGTCTCGCCCGCCTACCGCCCCGCTACCGCCTTGCTGCGGGCGGTATCGCCCGCGCTATAGCCTGCGTTGGCACCAGCCTTAGATCTAAACACACACAAAACTGAAGCCATGGAATTTCAGGAAGCAGATTTGGTACATATCAGCATCAGTGTTTACAGTTTTTCAGATATTTAAAAATTGTACTTCTATGTTTCAAAAAATCATCAAATTTATTTATTTTATGAATAATTTCATACATATGTTTTGAATACTCGTGCAAAATTCTGGTAAAAATGGCATTGTATTTCGAGCTATAGGAAAAAACAAAGTTGTGGCTATGTATAGGAGCAAATATTTGACAGAATTTGTTTTTTGTATATCTCAAAATACAACATATTTTTCTTCAAAAAATTTACCGTACCTTCAGAGTATTTATATGTATGTGGGTATTAATTTCAAAAAAATTAAAAAAAATAAGAAATACGGTTCTTAAAAATCAGGAGCAGCTCATGTGCCAAAGGCACTTTTCGATGCAAAAGGGTCTTGGTTGTTGGTCAATAGATAAGCCTTGATGCCTGAGATTTATTTATCCAGAAGTTCCAGTTTTTTCTAGAGGGTTGCACTTCGTATTTACCACTAGAATAATGTAGATTAAACCCGAGCAATTTCTAGGGAGACTAACTCTCTGTCAAATCAGACTTAACTTACTTCTTTGTTTATTAATGTCGTTGAATCTCCGATGCAAGTTACATTGTAACTCACGATTATCACGAATCACAAGCAAATCCATCAGTCAAAGGAATTTTTTCTAGTTACAACTTCACTTGCAACTTATAAATGTACGAATTGGTGTAGGAACCGCTGAGAATTATCGAAACCACAATTTCTAATCTACGATGTTGATTAAAAGGAAATGAGGAGTATGATGATATTGTTGTATGATTAGTACCAGGGATGGCACTTTTACCCGCGCATACTGTACCGTCATGTGCAGGTATGGGCATAATTTTAAACTATGGATAGTACTTGTATCCTACTCCTTAAATCATAGATAGAGCATAGGTATAACCTTGTATTGTGGGTATAAGCATATTTACATCTAGACCTTACTAGTGGAGCTCCAACATATGCAGCCCAGCTTAAGCCCAACAGCCACCGAACGAGTACCGCAAGGGTCGATGGCGGTCAAAGAAGTGTGATAGGGGGGTGAGGAGGGGGCAAACTAGTCTCAGAATTAGCAGCTAAAGGAGATTGTGAACATATGTTAAGTTGTCATCATTTTCGCAATTTATCATGCGACTCGTGTATTCTTGTTCTAAATTTTGATAATTGTTACGTCTTCCGTTCCAATAAATAAGTTCTATTATTTTAAAGAGTCAAACCAAAGTAAACTTTGATAAAATATTTAAAAATTATCGAGAACCACGTTATTATAAAGATATCATATCAAAATATAATTCATAATGTATCTAACAATGTTGATTACTGATAAATTTTCCTAAAAACTTGGCCAAACTTTATGTGGTATAACTATTAAAAAAATGCCTTATGTATTGGAGCGAAGATAGTATGTACGCGTCTGCCTGTTATTGTGTTGATATAATTTTTTTTTGCCAAATATGTTGTCAATGAATGTAAAATTATAAACTGCTGTGCTATATGAGTGTGCATAAAGTTCTATACATATAGGTACGGATAATTTTTTTTGTACCCATTAAATTAGCTATGCGGATATGACTATATATAGGCATGGGTGGTATTGTGGATGCCTGCATACCTCCGATACAGTCATGTTATCGTGTTCTTAGGCTGTGTATCAAGTCATCAACGGACGCTCGCACTTGTCTACGACGTACGTGCAACAGAACAGACAGAACAAGGGCACTTTAGGTAAGTGAGGAGTATATATTCATCACGAGTGACGCAGATCGATCATCTCGTGCATTGCGCGTGATGGCTAGGGCCTAGGGCCATGTTGTAGTCATCCACTAGCCGACTAAGCTAGCGGCAACGTGTCAAGCCATAAACACCTCCGTCAACGCAGGTGAGCCCCATGCCCGGCCGGCCGGCCCTCGCCTATATCCGTAGTACGTCCTGTAGTACGAGCTCGATCATACTCGTTGTGTGGCAGCTTATCACGTCATTCATGCAGCGGTGCATGCCAACTTACCAAAGTTTGGCCGTACTACTTGTAGTTAATATATCAAAACAATTAATCACATTTTGTTAGGCTGGTGCCAATGCACCGCCCGACTCCCGCCCCGCCACGTCAGCTTTTCTCTCACTCTCACCCTACTCTCACCCCACTCTCACCCCACCTTGCCAATGCATGGGCTATAGTCTCCACTCTCACTTCTCTCTCCTCCACATCACCATTTCTTTTCCACATTAAGTTATTTCACTCGATTTTTTTACCGATTACATAATAATTAATAAAAATACAAATTATGTTTCTTGTTTTTCTAAATAGCCTATATGACAAGTGTGTACTTGTGTTTGTATTTTGAACTGAAAGAGTAATCATTAGTGACCGAAAATCATACTGGTTAGATTACAAACTTTCCAAAGTTTGTTTGAATCAATTTGGTAGCCTAAAAGAAGGAAAGAAAATAAAATAAAGCAATTTAAAGAATAAAATAAGGAAAGAAAATAAAGTAAAAACTGCCCGGCCAGGTCGTCTCCTACCTCTCGCCCGCGTTGCTGTGCCAACGCTCTCGCCCCGCCTCCCGCCCCTCTCCCGCCTCCCTCTCGCCGCCAACGCGGGCGCCAGCCGGGCGGGAGCGGGCGCTAGCGCCGGGCGCCCCCGCCGGCGCCCCTCCCTCTCGTCCCGCCCGCCTCCCGCCCCTCTCCCGCCCCGTCGCGGGCGTTACCGCCCGCCCTCCAGCCCGCGTTGGCACCAGCCTTAGTTAATTAATTCCTTACCTAAAGAATTGTACTACGCGAACATCATCATTGATGCCGCGAATAAGATCTCATCGCTGAACAAGGGCGTTGAAGAACATTTTATTCTAGACAATGCTATCTCTATTGACACCAAGGCTAATAAGAAGATTGCTACCAAAATCCTAACTTAATCTGTTAAAAATTTCACTTTTTAAACAAAACTCCACGCGGAGATCAAATTTTCCAGCCCTTTCGACACAGACGAGGTCGGCCGGAGAAGGGGGAACCGACCTACGAAGGAGGCGAAAGTGGAGATGGTGCCGTTTTCTTAGAGACAGCCGCCGCCACGAACAAGAGACAAGATTGAAGCTACTAGCCAGAGGACAGGGTGTTTCTGCACCCAGGTACATATACACCCTTTATTTGAAATGCATTATGAACATCTTTAAAAATGTTAAATAAATACATAAAATCCCTTGTACATCTTAAAATGTTACATGATCACAAAGTTGTTTCAGCGAAAACGGACATGTTTTGTGCACTGTGCAAAAAACAAATTTTGGTGCTAAAATAATCCATTTCTCGAGATATTTAGTTTTTTTTAGACTGGGCACACAAATATTGGCTTTATATGAAACTTTACATGCGCATATAAAATATATCCCTATACGTGCAAAATTATTTTCCTGAATTTTAACTTTTTAAGATATATTTGGCAAATATGCACCCGGGATCTGTTTTGAGTTTCCACTAGCTAGAAACTAACGAAGAGTGACCGAAATCTAAGTTAGTTCTCCATCAACTGAGAACTAGTCATGCCTTTTATATAAAATATCTAGTATTCTTTTCAAGATGAACAGAACAGAGCATGTATTTTGGGTTTTATATATGTATCGAACTATCTTAATTCATATATGAAAATTAGAGTATTCCTTCCTCTTAGCTCTATGCATAACCATGGCCAGCCCGTCCATGAAATAATGCAAACCCTGAAGCTCCTGGATATATATAAGGTCATCCCGAGTGCTCCAAATAGATTAAGCCGCAAGGATCATAACTAACTTTCATAAAAAAGGATGATGGAATCGTTGTTCAAATCTATGGATAATCTCAAATAGCGATAGCTGCTGAAAGTCTATAAGCATATCTTTAGCGGACCGACGCTCAACACGGACACGCGGACGTGAAAAACACATTCCAGCATCTCAATCCAAACGGATGGGAGGGCACGGACCAACCTCCAGGCCCGCAAGTGAGTGAGTTAGAAATTTAATAGAGATGATTTTCATGACACTTAGCCAAAATAGACCTTCATTACATAGAGATTTTAACTTAAACTACAAGGACAGTATCTACTTCGTCGTCGTGTCGCCTACTAGGGCCACATCTACTCGTTGTTGTCCTCCGCCTTGGCGTGGCCACAGGCCCTGACATTGCCGTTAGCCCGGTGTGCGCCCCCACACCAATGCCTCATGTACCCGATACCACTCCAAGGCGGCACATCGACATTGTAACCGTCCGTCTCGTGGTCTCTCTCCCTCTCTATCCTCCTTTCGCCTTAAGCCCCTCCCTCTGGACGATCGCCTCCGCCTCAAACGCCTCCCTCATAGAGATCGCGGCCTCATTGTTGTGCTTCGGGAAGCGCTCATGCGCCATCTCGGTAATTCAGGCTGACGTGAATTCATTGCGTCGAAGCATGGCTGCTAGCTAGGGCTTGCCCATCCACCCGGCGACGTTGTCCTTCTTATAGCCACAACCAATGTGAGAAATGAAGGTAGGAAACAGGGGGGCACGCAGTTAGGAATCGAGCGGCCGCGGGGGCGGTTGGCAACGGGGCGTGCCGACATTGGATTGCCGCAATATCCATGACGATGATAAAGGGGGTTAAAAATGCATCGAGCTGCTGGGTTTCCTCCCCACTCCAAACGTATCAAGAAGAAAAATGCCCTATAGTCTGTAGACGTAGACCTTGTTTAAGGCCCAGTTCTTTCCGAGTTCTTCAGCGGCTTTGGGAGAAGATTGTCGCCACCAGTTTCTCCCAAAAGCACGAACCCTAATCTTTTTCTAGCTTATAATCTAGTTTGGGCTAAACAAGACTATAAGCCATAACAGATTCAAGATCTCGGCTTTTGGAAGAAGCTGGTGGAAAGAAGCTTTCTTCCTAAGTATGCACTTGAGGAGTTGAGGTGACGTACGTTACATTAGAGACAGACAGATTGAGATGAGTATGTGCTGCCAAAAAAAGGCACTAACCAATCAAACAGTCCCCACTCACCGGACCAAGTTACTACGACCCTGCGGTATACCGACCGAGCCAAAGCGTGATCTTCTAGGCGGTTCCCTCGCGCCCTCAGCTTGCCCTGTCCCGTTCACACTCTACACTGACCTTCCGGACCCACCTTTCCCTTTTGGGTCCCACCACCACCGAGGGGCACCGAGCTTCCGCTGCTCCTCCTGGCTGCGAGGCGGTCCGCGTGTATGTCCGATGCGGCCACAGCACCACGCAGGCAGCGCATCCCACTGACTCCCCTGCCCCACCGTCAGGACCGCCACCGTACCAGGCGGCGCATGCGCGACACGTGTCCTGCCTGTCTACGGTGCCGCCTGTGGCGCCGGGACGTGGCGCCCAGCCACGGGCCAGGCGGAGGTGTATTTGGGACCCCGCTCTCGCCTTGGCATGCCCTATACCCACCCCCTCTCCCTGCCGGCTGCAGATCGATGCCAAGATCGTCCCGTCGGCTGCAACCATGTCGTCCGACCGCAGCGGCCAGCGGCAATGCCGGCGCGGCGCCACGGGCGACGTTGAGCTCGACGCGGCCATGGCGCTGGCCGACATGGCCGGCGTCCCAGCAGCGCCTACCGCCGGGCAGCACCCCGCGCCGCCGCCGCAGCTCGCCGAGGAGGAGGAGGAGGAGCTGGCGAGCACGAGGCTGAGCCTTGAGCTGGGCAAGGTCGGCATCCAGGCGTCGCCCTGCTCCAGCAGCTCCAGCGCCGGCGGGTACCCCTCTCGCGCGCAGCAAGCGCTTCCGGCGGCCACGGCAGGGACCGGCGGTTACGGGCCCAGGCCCCGCCACGCGCTCACCGAGGTAACTTGATCAGCGGCGCACGTTAGGTCGTCGCGTGGAAGGATTAAGGAACCTGCCTGTCCTGGCCTCTCACCCTTCGCCCTAGTTAATCTGTTTTCTGGATCCAACAGGCTGAGAAGGAGGCAAAGCGGCTGCGGCGCGTGCTCGCCAACCGGGAGTCCGCGCGCCAAACCATACTCCGCCGTCAGGTTATACGACCATTCTTGGCTTATACCACGAAAAACTTCGATTTCTTGTGTGTACAAATTATCCAAGTTTCATATTGCTCCTTAATATATCTCAGGCGATACGAGACGAACTGGCGAGGAAAGTTGCGGACTTGTCGTCACAGAATGAGAGCATGAAGAAGGTGAGCTACACGTGGTACCGATCTTCGTATAGTAGTGAACGATTCACTCATGTAGCAACACATAGCGACTACCAGGAAAGGCATACCAAAAGCACAAGGATTAATTCTTCTCTTCTTGGTGTAGGAGAAGGAGGCGGTGATGCAGGAGTTCCTCACACTCCAGGAGACGAACAAGCAGCTGAGAGAACAGGCACGTCATGCCATCATCTTGCCTAATTCCATTATCCTAATCAACACGTACTTTATCGTTATTAATTATGAGCTAGACTGTTGTATTGACAAGCGGAATCTAGCATGTTCGGAGACTCCAGTTGTTCCCCCTCAAAGCGAGCCACATGCCTGCACTTTAGCCGGCCGTACTAGCAGAAGTCCCTAGGCCATCGCCGACGAGGCGTACAGTTGCCACCGCTAGACGTACGATAGTCAAGCGGTCATGGCCGAATTGGAACTGAGCTGTGCGTTGTACGCTGCCGCATCTGTGCGTTACTCTTGATGCCATATGTACGGATAACGTTATCATCCGTGTTTCTATATTTGGCTTTCTGCCAAGACTACTGATCTACTCTCTCTTCTTTGTTTTGTGGCCGGATATTAATTGCTGCATGCTTATATGTTATTCTCCTTTTAGCAGTAGAGTTGAGCTAGGTTAGACTTGCTGGTGCCATCTATGGAGCTTTTACCAATCGGCTATGGCGTTTTTGAATCTCCATTTCTGCGTGCAACTAAGAACCGAACAAGTGGAAAGAAGGCGTGATGCGATCTTATTCTTGGCTATGCCCTGAATGCGTTCCTCGGTGTGCAGGTTGTTGCGAAGGCGGCAGAGAAGGCGTCCGAGACGGCGCCGGTGGCGATGTTGATGGACACAAAGCCGCCACCGGAGCAGCGATCAGAAGCCACGCCGTCTACAGCCGCCCAGCCGGATGCACCGCCAGGGCCGAGCTTCCTATACACCGGCGCTGCGCCACCTGCCGTGCCGGTGCCGTACCTGTGGGGTTCTTGGCCGGGGTACGACCCGCGCGGCAGCCTGGGCGGCGTCGGCGCGGGACATGCCCCGCCGCCGATCGGCTATCCGCCCTGCGCGTGGTACTACCCCGTGGTGGCCGACCCGCGCGGCTCGCCGGCAACGTCTTATGCCGCGCAGCCGCTCTATCATGAGGCTGCCAGCGGGGGCGGCAGCCAGGGTACCGGCGGCGGAACGGCCGAGGAGGACACCGACGACGACCCGTGCTCGCTCACGCTCGGGCTTGACGTTACCAGCGCCGAGAGCAGCGGCGGCCGTGCGGCGGCGGGCGGCAGGGAGAGGGCGGCGGAGGCTAGACGGAGGAGGAAGGAGCTGACGAAGCTGAAGCAGACGCAGCCCGGAGGCCGCCCTGGCGACGAGTAGGTCGTCTCTGTTCCGGGCTTCCGGCCCATTTGGCAGAGGACAAGAAACTAGTATTGGTTGCATCGTTTCATGTTTGATTTTTAGCCTTTTGTTCGTCGAAAATGTTTTCTGTTTTCAAATCATTTTGTAGTGCAATCTGTATACAAAGGATAGCTAGTAGTAGGTTTAAGAATGTAGCACGGAGTCACGTGAGGTGTAACAATTCATTTATAAGGGAAAAATCGGTTCTGAACTGTTTCATTGTGCCAACACGTTGAGTGAGTTGCATTACTTCATCTCGGTGGAATAAATTATTGTTTCATCTAGTACGAGATTCTTACACTTACCTTTTTATAACTGAGATTTGTTTGGTTACATAAACCTCTCCCCCAAAGTGGCGAGAATACCAACTCATAACAAGAGCACATTATAAGCAATATCATAACCTCTCCGCAACTCATAACAAGAGCACATTATAAGCAATATCATAACCTTTCCGCGTCCATCCACATTTTCAACTCCGACCGCAACTTCAAGATTACCACTGTGAATGACCCCACGAACTAGTAATAGGAAAGACAAAGACGACTTCTTCGTTGAGTTAATCACCCAAAAGCCTACCCCCAGGGGTGCGATGGATTGTGCTTGGAGACTTCAACCAAATCCATCGAGCAAGAGACAAGAACAAAAGAAATGTCAACCGTGGGAGAATAAACCGTTTCCGTTTGGCCTTACAAGCATGTGAGCTTAAAGAAGTGCATCTTCAAAATAGACGTTTCACTTGGAGTAATAAACGCTTAAGTCCAACTCTTTGCAAGCTCGATGCCTTTTTTTGCAACTCCGAATGGAACTTTTGCTTCGACACACATGTTCTTCATGCGCTCTCCTCCGCCTTATCGAACCATTGCCTACTTCTTCTTGCCGATGATAGCGGCCCGCGGAGGCCAAGGACCTTCGAGTTTGAAAACTTTTGGGCTAGGGTGCCCGACTTCATTCATACCGTGCAAGCCGCTTGGGACGAACCTTCCGATCATGTTGAGCCCTACCATATTCTTCACCACAAGCTTCAATCCACGGGCAAGCGCCTTACCGCTTGGATCCGCGGGCTTTTCTCAAATTCTAAAGTCCTTTTCCATGCTGCCCTTCTCCTCATCCTCCACTTCGACATCGCCCAAGAGTCAAGGACATTATCCATGGAGGAGCATGAGCTTCGGAGTTGCCTTAAGAGGAGGGTCATGAGCTTAGCCTTGATTGAGAGAGCAAGGAAGAAGCAATGTGCCCGTATCGCAAACATAAAAAAGGGAGACGCAAACACAAAGTTTTTCCATTTGAGAGTTAATGCCCGGAGACGGAAAAACCACATCCATCGCATCAAACATAACAATGGTTGGGTCACCAATCATGAGCATAAGGAAGCGATTGTCCTCGGTCATGGGAAGGGGAGAAGCTAGGAAATGTGATTTCAATTGGGATGGCATAGTCTTTGAAAATCCGTCCTTGCAACACCTTGGGGAGCCTTTCACCGAGGAGGAAGTCCTCCATGCCATAAAGCAATTGTCGGGTGACAAAGCACCCGGGCCGGATGGGTTTACGGGCATATTCTTCAAAAGGTGTTGGGACGTGGTCAAAACGTATCTTATGCGAGTGATTCACCAATTTGGTAACCTCCATGTGTCAAACTTACATTGGCTCAACTCCGCAAATGTGGTCCTCTTGCCAAAAAAGGATGGTGCCGAGGAGATTTCCGACTTTAGACCGATTAGTCTCATCCATTCCATCGCAAAAATTATAACCAAAGTGCTTGCCATTCGCCTTGGACCGTCCATGAATGAGCTCATCTCAAATGCCCAAAGTGCTTTCATCAAAAGAAGAAGTATACAAGACAACTTTCTCTATGTCAAAAATATGGCTACAAGATTGCATAAGAACAAGAACCCGAGTCTCATCCTCAAACTTGACATCCGCAAAGCCTTCGACTCCCTAAGGTGGGATTACTTGATTGAACTCCTTCAACGGAGGGGCTTCCCGAGTGCTTTCCGTAATTGGATTACCGCCCTCCTCGTCATTTCTTCTTCCCGGGTCCTTCTCAATGGTGTGGCCGGCCCTCCCATCTCTCATGGCCGCGGGCTCCGGCAAGGGGATCCCCTCTCACCTTTGCTCTTCAACCTTGGAATTGACCCGTTGCAAGAAGTGCTTGACCTTGCCACTGATGACCCACAAGTATAGGGGGTGTATCGTAGTACTTTCGATAAATAAGAGTGTCGAACCCAACGAGGAGCAGAAGGTGCTGGCAAGCGGATTTTTAAGTCCGGATGCCCTATTACATCATACATCGCAATCCCAGGAAGATTGTTTTTGCGAGACATAATAGTAAGTAGTTCAGAGTCATCATTTATTACAACACATAATGGTCTTACAACAAGGGATCACATGATCCAATATTACACAAATAGATTGTTCAACATCACAAATAAGTAGCGGAAGCGTAGTAGTAGTGGACTATCTATTCCACAGGCAACGCTTGACGTTAGAAGACGATCCTAGTTATCGTAGACGTCCTGTTGTCCGTCATCCTGATACTGTTGCTCCTCTTCAAAGTCTGGCATTTGAATAGCCAGGGCAAAGCCATGAGTACTTTAAAGTACTCGCAAACTAATACTAAGGTAAAAACATATTAAGTGTAGTAAGGGGTGCTAAGCTCTAGGTTTATTTGCATAAAGCCAAGTTTTAATTTGATAAACATTTAGTAAAGACCCATCATTTGCTAGACTAACTCAAGTGGGAACATTAGTGTCATTCCCACAATTCATTTGGGATCCAAGTCAAATCACCATTCAAATTCATCATTCCTTTTCAAAATTCTGATAACGGAAATAGTATGGCCTTTCCAACCGTCCATAACCGTGGACACGGCTATTCGAATAGGTTTAACACTCTGCAGAGGTTGTACTCTTGTGCCACAACTTTTGATTACATCCGTCGAGGATAACCCCGAATCATCGTAACTCAGTACGCGGATCATCAACCTTAACCTTTCACTTATATGTCCTAGTATAGGCACCTCTCCCCATGAGCTTGGCCTCCCGGTGAAAACCAACTGTTAACCCGGGAACTGCACAGGGCTTGGGTCGTACATTCACCTCATATTCACATCATTTCTCATATACGGAGGCAGCCTCGGCGTAACCCCTATGATGCTTGTTTAGAGGGAACCCATACTAAAATACACAAGTTTCTAGTTAAGCCCTACCCATAATCAGGTATTGTGGGGGTACTTGTATAATTGGAAGGGTATCGCATTCAAACCCATATCAGTTTTATATCAAAAATCACCATCTTCTCTTGGTCATATTCACCTTCAAAGTCATTCAATGGAATGAATCATCATTCCAAGGTTTCAAATTCATTTCAAAGTCACATGTTCCCATCTAGAGTAGTCAAATTTTATTTGATTAGCACTAGCAACTATCTCATGAGGGGTGCTATCTAGCTTTGAGTGTTTCTAAGCTAACCTTTAATCTTGTTCTACTCTATACCAAGTGAATCATAAATCAAAAAGTACTTTGAAGTAAATAAGCAAAAATAATTGCAAGGTAAAAACATGGGATAGGTAATACATAAAATTAAATGGGTGATGGTGCCTTGCTCTTGTAGAGCTTTGCATCATGGTGGTTAGCAAGAGTATTAGCTTGCCTTGAGCGAGTAGTTATCGAAGTTCTCCTCTTCTTCTTGGGAGTAGGCTTCCTCCTCTTGATACTCCTCGTTACTAGCGTCTATATACGAATACGAGGTATAAATACTAAACCAAGCTCACATACTAAACTAAAAACACTCAAAAGAGTTCACACACTAATCCTATCATCAATCAAACATGGCATGGTGGATTACTTGATTGATTCTTACTTAAGAGATAAATAATTTCCTCTCATTATTCTTATTTCTTTAATTTGGTATTTAGATCCTTAGAGAAATTAATTTCTTCTTATTACATCCATTAAGATTTAATCTCTTCATATAATAATCAGGTATGAAATATAGGTTGACCAAAGTCAACATCCCATATCTATTATATGTGAGTATAATTTAATTGAGGTGCTACACTTCACATAGTTTAATACTATCATGTAAATGAATTAAAATCTCTAAGTAATAATTATCAGAGGTTCATTAGCCTAAGTCATTCCCCCTGGTTATATTACTTAGGATCAAGATTTAAATGAGAGAGTAGCTCTCATATCATTTGTTGAGTTTGAATTCCAAAATTTAATGCACTAGTAATGGCTACATAGCCACTATTTTGATCCAGTACATGATCATGCAAATAACTTGGCTATATTATTACATAAACAATTAAAGAACATCAATTGTGATTTATGAGAGTTGGAATCAACTCAAAATCAAATTTGGTTGAATTTTAAATTAAGTTTCAAGTTGCAAAAGTCCCAGAATTGTTATTTTTAGCATTTAAATTCTACTACGAATTTGGAGATGGGACCCGTGGCATTTGATAGATAATTTCGTTGGCTTTCCAACGGTATAAAGTTTGCTAGATTTGGTTTGGTGGATTTCAAATTATTCAAAAATTACTAAAGCATCTCGCAGGACAAATTTGCAATTTGAATAAAACTAAGATTTGAATAACTTGGGCTAGGCGGGAAACACTATTGGGCCGAAACGGATTTGAACTACACTGCGCAGCCCAACTAGCATCTGGCGCAACTGGGCCTTCCTGACGAGGTGGGGGCCACCCGTCAGTGGCTTTTAATCGACGCGAAGCGGTACGCGTGATGCAAAGCCGTCTGGATTAGAGAACGGATCTGGTGGTCAGGGATCGTCGTCGTCTCCGACGGGATCCCGACGTGCCGGCGGCGTGACTGGGGGGTCGGAGGGAGTACCAGGCCGTTGCAGGTGGTGGGCAAGCTGCGCGGAGAAGTGGTAGTCGATGAGGAAGCCCCTGGTGCAGTGGTGGAGCTCGGCGAGGCTCCAGGCGAAGCAGATCTTCCGCGGGCTCCGGCGGACTCGAGCTCACAATTCGAGCAGCTCCGGCGGTGAGAGGTGAAATTGGTTGGGGGAGAGTGATCAGTGAGGAGAGGGGAGTGAGTTGTGTGAAGAGAGTAGGAGCCGATCGTCTCTATTTATAGCGTGCGGGAGGTGGCTGAGGTGCTGTGGAGGAGCGGCCATGGCGCGGTGCTTGGGGTGCTCGAAGGGGCAAGTGAAGGACGGCATCGTGTAGGCGTTGTCCTGGCGATGCTCTAGGTGCAGCGGGCGCAGCGAGAGGACGACGGGATCGCTCGGGCGCGTGCGGTGATCATTGCGGTACCCGCAGTACTTCGCCGGCGAGGACGACGGTGACGAGGCAGCCGCAGTCGCTCGAGTGGGTCTAGGTGGTAGAGGGCGTGGAGGCGGTGCTCGTTCCAGGGATAGGGATGCAGGGGGAGGACGATCGCGCTCGAGTGCGCGACGTACTGGCGCGTCCAGGGCGCGCTCACCGCGTCGACTGGCAAGGTTTTGGGCGTGCAGGGCGTGTCTGGCTTGGCCAATGCCGTGCGTGCGCGAGGCTCGGCCGTGCATGGTCATGATCAGCCAGCTGTGGAGATGCTCCAGGACAAGGGCTGGGTGAGAGAGAGGTGATGGCGTGTATTTCACACGTTCGTTGGGCAACCCAAGAGGAAGGTATGATGCGCACAGCAGCAAGTTTTCCCTCAGAAAGAAACCAAGGTTTATCGAACCAGGAGGAGCCAAGAAGCACGTTGAAGGTTGATGGCGGCGGATGTAGTGCGGCGCAACACCAGAGATTCCGGCGCCAACGTGGAACCTGCACAACACAACCAAAGTACTTTGCCCCAACGAAACAGCTGAGGTTGTCAATCTCACCGGCTTGCTCGTAACAAAGGATTAACCGTATTGTGTGGAAGATGATTGTTTGCAGAGAAAATAGTAAAAACAAGTATTGCAGCAGATTTGTATTTCAAGTATTAAAGAATGGACCGGGGTCCACAGCTCACTAGAGGTGTCTCTCCCATAAGATAAAAGCATGTTGGGTGAACAAATTACAGCTCGGGCAATTGACAAATAGAGAGGGCATAACAATGCACATACATGACATGATAAGTATAGTGAGATTTAATTGGGCATTACGACAAAGTACATAGACCGCCATCCAACCGCATCTATGCCTAAAAAGTCCACCTTCAGAGTTATCATCCGAACCCCTCCAGCATTAAGTTGCAAACAACGGACAATTGCATTAAGTATGGTGCGTAATGTAATCAACAACTACATCCTCGGACATAGCGCCAATGTTTTATCCCTAGTGGCAACAAAGACAACACAACCTTAGAACTTTCGTCACTCGTCCCAGGTGTCAATGCAGCATGAACCCACTATCGAGCATAAGTACTCCCTCTTGGAGTTAAAAGTAAAAACTTGGCCAGAGCCTCTACTAGAAACGGAGAGCATGCAAGATCATAAACAACACATGTATAATAACTTGATAATTAACATGACATAGTATTCTCTATCCATCGGATCCCGACAAACACAACATATAGAATTACGTATAGATGATCTTGATCATGTTAGGCAGCTCACAAGATCCAACAATGAAGCACAATGAGGAGAAGACAACCATCTAGCTACCGCTATGGACCCATAGTCCAGTGGGTGAACTACTCACTCATCACTCCGTGAGGCGACCATGGCGGTGTAGAGTCCTCCGGGAGATGATTCCCCTCTCCGGCAAGGTGCCGGAGGCGATCTCCTGGATCCCCCGAGATGGGATCGGCGGCGACGGCGTCTCTCGCAAGGTTTTCCGTATCGTGGCTCTCGGCATCGGGGGTTTCGTCACGCGAGGCTATTTGTAGGCGGAAGGGCAGGTCAAGAGGCGGCACGAGGGCCCCACACCACAGGGCCGCGCGGCCAAGGGGGGCCGCGCCGCCTAGGGTGTGGCCCCCCGTGGCCCCTCTTCGTCTCTCCTTCGGACTTCCGGAAGCTTCGTGAGAAAAATAGGCCCCCGGGCTTTGATTTCGTCCAATTCCGAGAATATTTCGTTACTAGGATTTCTGAAACCAAAAACAGCAGTAAAACAAAGAAT
>NC_061512.1:108574422-108677700 GCF_022539505.1 Lolium rigidum | reverse complement strand
GCACCTTCATCCTCGCGCCGCCTCAAACTCGCACTGCCACCGCACGCTGAATTTGTCCCTGCAAACATCCGGGGTGGCGCCGTTCATATGCTTCACAGCCTTCGGTGACCATGTGCGCCGCACGAAGGTAACCGTTTGGGAGGCCACGTTCCTGATCGATGATGAGGAGACCCACCACCGCCAACTCGATCGCTTCTTTTCACTTACGTGGGAACCGAACAGGGCATCGGTTCCACGGTCCCGAAGCGCCGGATGCATTCTCGGCCACCGCCCCCGCGCCCGGCCACGTACTTGTGCTAGATCGCAATGCCGTCTCGAAGCCTCCGAGTGATACCGCTCACATGGAACTGCCTAATCGTTTTCCAAGTCCGATTGAGTTCCCGGCGGCGCCGGGATGCACCACTCCGAAAGCCGATCCTAAAGGGAGTGGACCGTGCGAAGAACCTCACACGCACGCCGGCCCGATGCCGAGAGATCGTGTTTCCACTTTCCAGGCAGTGCCGGGCCACCGCTCACATGCTCGCGCGGGATGGAACCATCTGATCCACTAAACTTTGTGAAGTCCGGGAGCCGATATTTGGGTGGTAGCGGGATCAATTCGTACTCGTTGGGGTACGGCGGCTTGGTATAGCCGGCCTTCCTTTTCGCATCAAGTGCCGAACCGATCTTTCAGACTCAAACTCGATCCGCGGTATACTGGAGCAGGTCGAAACTCAAGATTCGCCGGTGCGATGACGCGAGCGCCATATGCTTGCTTTTCCGCCCGAGCCAACCGGCAGAGGCCGCCGGAGCCCGGAGGTCGGCCCGAGAAGCGCATTTACGAATCACGCGCTCTCGGAAGATCCGTCTCCGACGTCTTCCCGCCGTTCCAGAGGCCCCCGGGCCGCGTGCTCGGTTCGAGAGTGCCCAGTACCGGCATTCGGCACGTATGCGCACGTGTATCCGTGCGGGATCTCCTGGGGCGCCGGTAGGAATTGGTAGTCACTAGGGTCACCACCACCTTGTAGACAACGTATGCCGACAGTTCGGCACTCGGTGGCCGCCAACGCGAACGGAATGTGACGGATCGAATGGTATTTCTCCTTTTGTAAGTCTCAGCTGGTCCCGACGGAGAATACGGATGGCTCATGATTTCCTCGGATCACACGCAGCGACACGCCCAAAGTGTTCACCAGTTCGCAGTGGCGGTGCAGCACGAGCCACCATGAAGTTGATCTCCTCGACGAGCCGACCGTGCGGCTTCTTCCGACGGGGTGGACAGTCCACCCATCAGCGTCAGTGAGAACCCCTTCCACCGAGATGCCAAGCAGAGCGGTTCGTGGAAAGAGCCGCGCAGGTCGGCTTCTGGTGACCGCCTTGATCTCGTGATGCTCTTCTGAGCTCGCGCCGATCCTCGTACTTAACCGAGTGCTTTCCGCCATCTCGATGTAGATGGCGCAGCGGTGGATGCCGCACTGTCCCACCGGCGTGCCGTAATGTGTTGCGGTCGAAACCCACCTACGGGGCAACACGTGCAACACAAGAGAGCCGGGGAACAACTAGCTGCGCTGGCCCTGGTCCCTCGCAGCGACGGCCCGCAAAGCCTTCGGTCACACGTCCGATGCCGCCGCAGAGGCGTGCCACCCCACCCAGCACCGGCCGCAGGCCGGTGTTGGATGACGCGCTCGCTTAGTTTCCCGCATGGCATACACGTAAACGCAAATACGAGCCTCGATCGGCTCTCAGAGTTGCTCTCGTGAATCGGCTCAAAGAGCCATCCACCCATGATTCGTACGAGTGTAACGAATATATGGTGGTCCCGCTTGATCAAGATAAAGCTAAAGCGATCTACGACGCATTTGAGGGTTTTCACCGTGACAATCGGACTCATCTCTACTCACGATTGGGCCTCGCGCCGCGCACGGTGATCGTGGTTTCCGATCCTAGACACGTGGCCTAAAAACGAACACGAGGTTGGATCCCCGGAGACATCCTCGTCTAGGGCCAGCAAACCACTACCCTACACGCCGCTGGATCCTCCAACCCTTTGTAAGGCCGCAATCGACATGCGGATGTTACAACCAATCCTTGAAGAACAAGGAGCGTACAATCGTAACGGATCGGATCTACTAAACAATGATCTGTTGGGGTGCCGTCCCTGCACCTAAGATAGGTAGAGTGGCTAAGCCAGATGTATACGGGTTGCGACTCACGACAAAGCATATGATACGAAGAACAATGCTAACCCTAACACATCTAAGATAACTACGTTGCTCGCCATCAAAAAGGCCGTCGCACGACAACGCATGAACAACGTGAATAGGTTATCGCTGCGAGACCGCAAGATGCGATCTAGGCAGCATGGTGCTTACCAGAGAAACCCCTGACTAATGAGTTGGCGATGCCGAGATTGATTGTGTTGAACGTTGGTTGCTGTTTCTTATTCCATAAACCCTAGATACATATTTATAGTCCCAAGGGACTTTCTATTCAGCGTGCACCTAACCGTGCACGGTAAAACTCCAACGACGTGGATAGGCACCGGGACTGCCCCTTCTTCGACTACTGCTGGGATTCAGGAATGAGCCGATTGCCTACAATCGGCAACCGCTCGTGAATGTAGGCAAAAGAAGAAGGATGCAGCTAACGTGTCCGTGTTCAAACGTCTAGGGCCTCTCCCGCCTTGGAACAGGAACGCTGAGTCCGCTCGGGTAGAAGATCTCGAGGAACTAGAGGACGATGATGAAGAAGAAGACAAGTATCATCGGCCAAGGTGGTGCCCTGATGGGCTCAGCCGTTCCCAAAAGCGAAGGGTTCAGCGACTACGTGGGTTGGAGGAAGCCGAGAGGTTATACTTGCACACGTTGAGGAAGGCGCGGCCTGATCTCGGCCGCTAAAATTCAGCGAACCCCGGACGAAGAGGGTCGGCCACAAAGGAAAGAGTGGCGCCCTGGACAAAAGAAAGCCGATGATGAGACATCGGCCGGCACAAACATGGTGTTCATCCTTCCAACGGAGTTTAGTGCTCCAGATTAGACGAAGCACCCGTGGCACAACTTGATCGCGGCCCACGGCCGGTCATCTTTGAGAAGCCACGAGAAAGAAGCTACAGGCATCTGAAGGCCCTGTACTTGCGAGGTTACATCAATGGGCAGCCTGTCAACAAAATGCTGGTGGACACCGGAGCGGCAGTCAACATTATGCCATACTCCATGCTACGTCGGTTGGGACGCTCTAGCTCAGATCTGATCAAGACCAATGTGACTCTGAGCGATTTCAACGGCCAAGCGTCTGACGCACAAGGTGTTCTGAACGTGGATCTGACCGTAGGAAGGAAAACCGTCCCTACGACGTTCTTTATTGTCGACAGCAAGAGCACCTATGCTGTCCTACTAGGGAGAGATTGGATCCACGCCAACCGTTGCATTCCATCCACGATGCACCAATGCCTAATACAGTGGGATGGAGATGAAGTAGAAGTCGTCCACGCAGATGATTCAGCCGAGATTTCAACGGCTGGCATGAACGTCTGGGAGACATCAGGCCAAGAGCCACTCTCAGGCATCAATTTGGACGACTGCGAGCGCATCGACGTGACAAAGGACGGGGTTAGGCTGGTTTTATCCACCGGCCTGACCGCGTAACAAGAAAAACATATATGGACAAACGTGGCGATGCCGATCCATGTGATCGGCCCCAAGGATCTATGGAGGAGCATTGCAAAACCTTCATCGAGCAAGCAACATGGAGGCCGATTCCAGCAATCGGCCAAAATTATCCTCACCATACATTCTGCCTGGGTTTAACGTCGATCTAATGGGCGAAGGGGTTAGCATCGGCTGATGAGCTGGAAGAAGTCCACACTGGTCCTAATAAAGCCGACGTTCACATCTAGTGCCTTGGCTAACCACAGAGCCGATATCAACAGTTACCTGGCAGAATCGGCTCGGGGGGCACCTAATCAGATGAACATGTGCGATACATGTGCAATGAAACATTGGGGGCCGATAGAAAAATCGGCCCATTTAAAAAAAAAATTCATGATATACAGCCGATGCACGGACATCGACTTTAGAATTAAGGAACAAAGCCGATGCACGGCCATCGACTCTAGTACAATTACACAGGATCTACCCGCTGCGTGTTCAAGACGCGGATCACTTTCTGCTTCCTGGAGAGCTGCCTCAGCGACAATGAGCCGCTTTGGTGACCAGAACCTTCTCTTCGGGGACTCCCAACCATTTGTCAATTAAGCCATTGGTGTTTCACTTTCAATATCGGCTTTCAACGGAAGAAAAGGTGATTGATGGTAGCAAGTTTGCTCAGATTCGCCCAAGTTCGGGTTCATTTGTCTGAACTGTATGTCTTCACCACCGTTCTCGCCTTGACTGAGGCTCGGGGGGCAGCCGATTTGGTAGGCACTCTGTTTTTGAAAGCCGATTGGAGTGTCATCGGCTGACCCTGCATCGTACACCTCTTCGGAAGTGGTGGGTTGTTCCAGAAGAAGATCACCAGAGTTGCTGGAAGGGGACCATGGCATGGGCATTGGGCGATGTTACCCTTGGGTCCGCTGCAGTTGCAAACCTGCACGATTGACATCTGAGGTTCATATGGCCGTAGGTTGGATCTGTTCAAACGGCGATTTGGGGATATGAGTTTTGCTCTTTCGGACCAGTCGCAGATTACCATTTGAAAAGACGATAGAGTTGGCCTTGCTCGCGTTTATGGCAAGGGCCGATGCGCTGCTATCGGCTTTTAATGTGTTGACTCACTTCAAATCGGCAAAGTTGGAAAAGGGGACAGAATCAGCTGAGAAATGTCTTCTTCATTAATAAAAGAGGATTTTTACAATGAAGAGCCGATTGCTCAAGAAAGGAAGAACAAAAGAAGAGCCGATTGCTCAGAAACTACTAATCCTACATTGCTAATCCTCGCTAGCATCATCGTCGGCATCGGAGCCGCCGTCGGCGCTACTTCCGGAGAATTCCTCGTCGCTGCTGCCCCAGCCTTCGGCCGGAGCTTCTTCTTCCTCGTCATCATCGTCATCCTCGCTGTCCGCCCAAGCGCGGAAGCGCTTCGCCGGCGGGTACCCAGCGGAAGAGGAGGAATCATCCTCCTCCTCCTCTTCTCCTTCCTCGTCATCATCATCGTCCTTGCTGTCCGCCCACATGCGGGAGCGCTTCGTCGGCGGGTACCTGGCGGAGGAGGAGGCCTCTTTCTTCTCTACTTCTTCTTCTTTCTCCTCCTTGTCGGGGGAGATGGGGTTCGCCCCGGAGTGGAGGTCGTCTTCACTTTTGCTCTTCGGCGAAGATTGGAGGGAGAGGCCTGAGGAGGTAGAAGAAGAGGAAGACATTGCTACAGGGGAAGAGGGTTTTTGGGTGTCGGGTGGACAGAACGGAGCAGGGGGATGAAGTGGCGAACCGTTCGGCACGGATAAATAAAGGGGTTGTAGTGGAGATTTAATGCCATGACGGTTCTCGAGGACATGATGCCAAGTCTGTCAATGCACGCGGGTAAGCTGAGGAGGCAAGGCATCCTGACGAAAGACTTTGCAACGATTCTGCTCTGCCACGACATGACCTGACGAAGGAAGAGCATAATGATTTTGGAATTGTCATTTCCAAAACCAGGGGGGCATCTGTTATCACCAGAATTTGACCGGATCAGAGGTGGGCCGCGATTGAAGATGGGCTTGAAGAATATACATAGAAGAAATACATGAATCGGCCTTATATACCAAATTTGGGCTAGTTTGCCCGTGTATCTGTAACATAGTAGGATACGTGTCGGTTAGAAGGAGTTTGGGCTCGTGCCCGGTTGGGATTATTCCCACATTAGAAAGTCTACGGACTATAAATATGTATCTAGGGTTTATGAAATAAACAACAATCACGTTCACCACAAACCAATCTAGGCGCATCGCCAACTCCTCCGTCTCGAGGGTTTCTTCCGGGTAAGCACCATGCTGCCTAGATCGCATCTTGCGATCTGGGCAGCACACGTTTATTCGTCGTTCATGCGTTGCTCGTACTGAAGCCTTTTTGATGGCGAGCAACGTAGTTATCATAGATATTCTAGGGTTAGCATTGTTTATCATATCATATGCTATCGTCGTGCAACCCTTAGGCATCTAGCCGCCCTTACACCTATCTTGGGTGTAAGGGCGGCACCCCGCTTGATCATTGTTTAGTAGATCCGATCCGTCATGATTGCCCCTTGTTCTTCAAGGATTAGTTTAATATCTGCATTGTTAGGCCTTACAAACGGGTCGAAGGATCCAGTGGTGTGTAGGGTGTAGTTTGCTAGCCCTAGACAGGATGTTCCGAGGACCAACTTCGTGTTGGTTTTTAGGCCTTGTCTAGGGTCGGTTTACGATCACCGTGCGTGGCCGCCAGGCTCGATCACGAGTAGGATGTTCCGATTATGCGGTGAAAACCCCAAATCGTAGTAGGTCGTTTTAGCTTTATCTTGATCAAGCAGGACCACCATCTGATCGTACACCTCGTACACATCATGGGTGGATCGGCTCCTTGAGCCGATTCACAGGACAACCTGAGACCCGATCGAGGCTCGTATTTAATGTTTACGTGTATGCCATGCAGGAAACTAAGCGAGGCATCATCCAACACCTTCCTGACCAGGTATAGGTCAGGTGGCACGCCCTTGCATCAGCATCGGACGTGCGTGCCGAAGGCTTTGCGGGCCGTCGCTCGGAGGGACCAGGGCCAGCCGCAGTCCTGGGAGATTCCCGGCTCTACGATGTTGCCCGTCGCTGCCCGCCGGTGGGTTTCTGACCGCAACAGAAGCACCTTTATCCAGTATACTAAATAATCCAGAAGCTACAGGTCGTGTCTCCCTTTGGGGAATAGAACTTTCTCCTCGGGACATCACGTATGAAAAAAGAAAAGCAATAAAGTCGCAAATTCTGCCAGATTTCATCGCAGAGTGGATGGAGCTGCAAAACACACGACCCCCGGACTTATCGAGAACTTGGACTATAAATTTTGACGGGTCCAAGAGGGTAGAAGGAGCTGGAGCAGGCGTGATACTTATATCACCTGAAGGCGACAAATTGAAGTATGTCTTACGGATGACGTTCCCAAACGCGTCTAACAATGAAGCAGAATACGAAGCTCTTATACACGGGATGAAGATGGCGAAGACTTGTGGTGCAACTCGACTAAAAATCTTTGGCGACTCACAATTGGTAGCTCAGCAAGTCTTGAACCAATGTGATGCGATCCAACGATAGCATGGTGGCATACAAAGAAGTGTGCAATGAGCTCGAGAAATTATTTGATGGATGCGAGGTAAACCACATCAGCAGGCTGAGCAATGATGAGGCTGATGTTCTTGCAAACATCGGGTCGCAGTGCCTCGCAATTCCACCAGGTGTGTGTTGGGAAGAAATAACCGAGAGGTCTACAAAAACAAAGAAGGTGCAGAAGAAGCAGAAGGAGGACAAAACCTCGGCGGCTCCCAAAGAAATACCAGAAGAAGAAGAGGAACAAGAGTTAGTAATGATGGTGCAGGTCCCATGGATGCAAGCGTACATATCGTACATCTTAAGGAAAGAAATACCCGACGACCCAGTTGAAGCAAGGCGAGTTATTCGACGATCGAAAGCCTTTACAGTGGTCAAAGGGGAGCTGTAGAAACGTAGTATTTCGGGTGTGTTACAAAGGTGCGTCACACCCGAAGAAGGAAGGATAATCCTGAAGGACGTACACGAGGGAATATGTGGTCATCACGTGAGCAGTCGAGCCATTGCCACCAAGGTTTTTCGAGCTGGATTCTACTGGTTGACAGCAATCGAGGACATGAAGGAGATAATACGAACTTGTGACGCGTGCCAGAGATTTGCCGCGAAACCTCATTCTCCGGCAGCAGAGCTGATGCCAATACCATTGTCTTGGCCCTTTGCTCAATGGGGCCTCGATATGGTGGGAAAGTTACATAAAGCCTCGCCAGGAGCATACGAGTATATGCTCGTCGATGTCGACAAATTTACCAAGTGGATAGAAGCAAAGCCGATAAATTCACCAGACGCAGCGTCTGCAATAAAGTTCGTGAAAAGCATTGTTTTTCGGTTCGGAGTACCTCATAGTATCGTCACGGACAATGGCAGTAACTTCACATCCAAGGAATTCAAGGCATACTGCGCAGAAGTAGGCATAAAATTGCACTTCGCGTCAGTTGGGAACCCGCAAACCAATGGTCAGGTCGAGAAAGCCAACGGTATCATCTGCAATGGTATCAAGAAGCGATTGCTGGGACCACTGGAAAAAGCTCGGCATACGTGGCCAGAAGAGCTGCCAAGTGTATTATGGAGTATTCGAACAACGCCAAATACGACGACGCGAGAGACTCCGTTTTTCCTGGTCCATGGAGCAGAGGCGAGCATCGCCGATAGAAATAGAGCATGATTCTCCAAGAGTCGCGGAGTACGATGAAGAAACTTCAAGAAGAGCATTAGAGGACGATGTCGACGCATTGGACGAAGCCGAGAGATGAATTACTATCACGGGTCACCAAGTATCGAACGGACACTGAAAAATTATCATAGTCGACGTTTGCGACCAAGGTCCTTTCGGGTTGGAGATCTAGTTCTACGACTCAATCAACGAAGTACTTGAAAAACTCGAGTCACCATGGCTTGGCCCTTACATCGTCACGGAAGTCATCGAAGGAGGAGCATACGGGATCAAGGATAAGAAGACGGGGGTTCCGAGAAAAACCCCTGGAACGTGGCGCAGCTAAGGCGTTTTTACGCTTAGTGTCGAAATATAGTCCTCCTTGTAAAAATACAATGTACTGAAACGCACGCGAGTTTTCAGACGCACTCTATTCCTTTTCCAGGGCACCGAGTGGGGCTGGGAAAGGTTTTTAATGAGGCGGGCTCGCGGTGCTGCAATATAATAAAGATAGTGGAGATATATATCTTTTTCTTCGACAGGCTCGGGGGCTTATGCCCAAGAGTTACAATATATACAATCAAAAATATTTCGCTTTGGTGCAAAACACCTCGCAAAATAAATGAAGATACAAAATAGCGATCAGCAAAGAAGGCTCGGGGGCTCGTACCCGCAAATATAGTACACTCAATATAATTTATCTTGCCTTGGTGCAACCCCGTTTACACAATAAAGAAAATCGCCACCGAAACACTCGGGGGCTTGACAAAGAAAATAAAGGAATACATCTTTCGTGGCTTTACAATATACAAGGTATAAATCATTGAGGAAAATCGGCAAGAACAAAGGAAAAAATTAACAATGGCCGCCTAGTATGTTATCTATGGTCATTCGTTCATTATTGGAAGTGCGAGTGCTATGTTCAGCATAGCTACCCTTCACGAAGAATTCAGCATCCATCCGAAGCAATTCATCCATCATATCTTTGGCTACGGGCTTTACCACATCATCAATTTTGTCAATATTCCTTTTCCTCTTCGCCATCTTGGCTAGGCACTTGGCAACAATCCGACTCATGTCTAACTTCGGATAGCAGATTTGTATCATGATCATAGCAAATCTCACGCCAGCAGACATTTGAGCCCGTACAAATCCATGGATTCGAGGGGCATCCCGGAATTTATCCAGCAGAGCAGGCAGAGTTTCTGGCATCTTGTTGCGCGGAAACAAGGCGCTATAAACCAAAGACAAGGTTCTTGTACAGAAATCAAGGAACTCACGAACCTGACAAGCGCGGTCTTGAAATCTAACAATCTAACAAACTGACAAAACGACGACTTTGCGATTGCAAGCGACTGAGGCTTTCAGTTTCACGAACAGTTTGCTCGGATATGTTGTCGCTTAAGGCAGTTTCCGCGTCATGAAGTCTCTTTCGAAGATCTTCGACAGTGGCGGCCTCTGCCTTAGCCTTCTTGGCATCTGCTTCAGCCTTCTTACGAGCTTTTTCACTTTGCTCCAGTTTATGAGCAAGTGCGTCAGCACGCTTGTTGGCTTCCACAAGATTTTCTGACAAAAAAATCGACAGCAATCAAAATCATGACAAGAAAGGAGGAAGATGTCATTTGCCAAAAGAAGTAGCAGAGTATTACCTTCGGCTTTTTTAGCATAGTCGCGGTACCCGACAAATTGGGTACCGAGACGGATGAATTCCTTCATCAAAGGCTGACAAAGGAAAAAGAGAAGCAAGTGTCAATAGGGTAAAAAGATTGACAGCAAAAAGTAAACAAGAAAAAAAAAGAGAGAGATTTGACAGGCACCGAAAAGTATTTTGCACAAAAGAGGAGAAGTGAGCAACTTACGTCATCCAGAGGAGGAGTTGTGGAGCCACCAAGTTGTTGGACAGATTCCGTGGCTGGCTCGACCCTAGCCCTCTTTGGCGAAGGGACACGGGGGCTTGCAGGCGGAGTTGGATGCTCGACGTTCTGTTGAGGAGGCGAGGTTTCCTCCACATCAGGTTGAGAGTCCGAAACAACTAAAGTACGCGACGTACTCGTTCGAGCAGCCGCGTCAATAGGTGGATCTTCTTCCTCGTCGCCACTGCAATAAAATGTCGACAATATAAGAAACAACGCAGACAAGCATATCGCGTCCAAACAACAAAGAGTGATAAGGACTTACGAGCTGACAAGGGCATCTAAGTAAGGATCGAAAGCTGTCTTCCCTTCGGAACGACCAACTTCTTCGGCTTTGGAGGAGCCGGAATCGGCGACTTCATCCCTCTTCCGCTTATTCCTTGGAGAAACAGCGGAAGGAAGGGAGTGCGTCGAGGCAGTGGCCTCAGACTCGGCTTCTTTTTCAGAGGAAGCCGCGGATTTTGGAGAACCCACGACTTCACTTTCAGGGCGAGAAGTACCCTGGTTGTCATCATCGACAACGGTACGTTCTTCGACTTCTCCACCCTTAGGAAGGGGAGGAAGAGAATTCAGAACAGGGTGATTCTGCGAAAAACTAAGAGTGTCGACAAAAAGTTATGCAAGAGAAGCTAGCAAGATAGTAGTCGGTAAATACTAAAAATTCAAGAAGACAATATAGTAGTCAAAGAGGAAAAATTACCTCGAGAAGGGGATTGGTGCCACTAAATGGCGTAATGCGACAAGCGGATGGAATAGCATCCTTCTTGTTCAGCGATGAGATCTTTCGGATCAGTTTCTCCAAATCCTTCGCAGGAAGGTCTTTGGAGAGCCTGTCGACGTCTTCTTCACCAGCGTACATCCAAAGGGGATTTTGGCAAGCTTGGAGAGGCTGCACTCTAATCCTAAGGAAATAGGCTGTGATCTGAATACCCGACAGTTCTTTGCCACGGGTGTTCTGGAGCTGGTGAATGCGAGTCATCAGCGCCTCTGTCGCCAATTTCTCATCTTCGGTAGCTTCGGCATCCTAGGAACGGCGGCGAAGGATTTTGGCTCCTCCGTCGAAAGGGGCGATATTGTACTCCACCGAGCCGGAGCTTTCTTCGTGAACATAGAACCACTTTTTTCGCCACCCTTGGACGGAGTCAGGGAATTTGACGTCGAAGTACTCGACGTCAGAACGAACACAGATAACAACGCCGCCGATGTTATAGGCGACATTGTGGGAGCCATTGCGGCGGAGGCAGAAAATGCGCTTCCACAGAGCCCAATTGGGTTGGACTCCGAGGAAACACTCACACAGTGTGATAAAAATCGACACGTGGAGGATGGAATTGGGCGTCAGCTGATGCAGCTGAAGCCCATAGACAAAAAGAAGACCTCGAAGAAACTCGTGGATAGGGGGAGAAAGACCGCGGATGAGGTGGTCAACGAAGCCGACCCGGTACTCGATTGGAGGCGATGGATAGCTCTCCTCCTTGGGGAAGCGGAGCGCGTTCTCCTTCTTGGTGAACCCCAACTTCTTCGACGGGTTCATATCCTGGTTGGAGATCTTGGATCTCTCCCACTCCAGATCTTCGGCGGCCATCTTGGATTCCGGAGTGTTGTGCCTGGTCAGACGCGCGCGAGGTGGCATCAATGAGCGTGGAGGAGAAAGATGCGAGCATGGTTGAGCGCTTGAAGCAATGGGAGCAGTGGAGGATTTTGCAGAGGAGAAGCAGAGATGCGGTGCGAGCGAAAGTATTGACGGAGGAAGACGATGACATTAAATAGAGGTGCGGTGAATCGACGCACCGTTGGATGAAGAGATTGCGGGATAGATGATGTACACGTGGACAAGGGGTAAAAAGTAATTTCATATAAACGAGAAAGAATAAGAGCTACAGTGCGTGCGCCAGGAAAAGTGGAGGACGTGTGTCCCCCACTTGCACGACGTGTCAACTTGGTGGGCAGTCTGGGCCCGCACGGTAGAGAGCGAGCAGTTCTCGCGTTTTCCCGATACAGCGGTCGTGGCTATCGTCAGCAATGATGTCACCTTGGCAAGAGAAAAATTCGGCTAAAGCAGCTTCATAAGAATAGGCGATAGTAGAGGATTGATTGATTATTTCGGGAGCCTTTGGTCAAATACAAGTTTTTGATCAAATGCTCGGGGGCTACTTTGGAACAATGAAAAACTCGAGAATGACAAAATAGAAATGACAAGAACCTATGATCAAATACAAGAATTTGCTCATAGCCTCGGGGGCTACTCCCATCGAGAGCGCTGTTCGCGCACCCGACAGATATGAAAACTGCGAGAAGAAAGGAAAATATAGCAACGTAAGGCGTTGAGCCTACACCCAAGCACAAGTCCTTGGATGTAGCCTCGGGGGCTACTCCCATCGGGAACGCTGTTCGCGTGCCCGATGAAATTATAAAAAAAAGAGAAGAAAAGAAAAGAGAGAAAAAAGGAAAAGTGAGCATATTTCGAGTTATATAAATAACTCTACATATACTCCCATCGGGAGAGCAATATAAGTCATTTGTTGACTCAATAAAATGTGCTATTCCAACAGCCAAAAAAGCACTCGATAATATATTCTCAGAGCGCCAAAGTTGCGAACAATCTCTGAATGCCGCAAAACTTTGCGAAGGTAAGACCCCAGATCCATTACTGGTGGCGTGGCGCCGTCTCGACGTCGGTTTGCTACTTTTTTTCCGTATCAACAGATACGAAGAAAAATCCTAACGGACGCGTTAGGTACCAGATAAAATATGACTGGGACTCGACAGAATGGTAAGACCTTAAGCGGCACCTGTCGAAGTTTACACCAGTATCCCGATGTGGTGACCCAGCGTACCACTGCATGGTGTAGTACACAAGTCGTTGACATAACACAAGTGAAACACCGTTCCACTCATATTACATCTCTCAGAGTGGTACAACAGAAACATATGCGAGTCCAAGGTATGTCTATAGAAGTACACAAAGCTGTTTACATAAGATCAACACAACCTCCTACTTTACAGTGAGGTAAATCTTCAAATAAAGCTCCAGAAGAACGACTCGTAGTCTATCTTATTGCTAACTCAAGCTTAAGAGCTAATTGGCTTGCTATAGAAATCTAGCTACTTAGGTGCTAGGATTAGGGAAAGGTTCCCTTCTATTACTAGCCTAGGTTTCCATTATAGCTGATGCGAAGTTGACTCCATTGACTTCTTTGATTGGATTCTTCATCTTGTTGCGGTTGACTCCTTTGTCTTCGAGTTCCACGGTAGTTTCTCCTTCGGTGCTTCCATCTAAGAAGGGGGTTCAAATGGGAGGGAATGAGTACGAGCGTACTCAGCAAGTTCATATTAGGAAATAGGTGTATCATGCACTAGCTACAGCCATAGACCGGAAAGTCATAGGCCAATGCAAGTTTTCATAAACATTTCTTCAAAAGGTTTATTTTATTCTAAAAACTATGCCCGTCGGTCTTCACGGAGTTGAACGGAACTTCGTGGAGTTCCTTTCCTGCCGCGTTCGCAGTTCCCTTCCCGAACGAGGAGTGACGGTCACAATTCAGCATCCTCTACGAGAGGTGCGTTACTTTTCCCATAAGAGAACTTATCCTTGATACCAACCGGGTGATCGTTCCCGTCCACACTTCCTTGGTGTGGGGCCAGGTGTAAGGTCCTAGCCAATCACTGCCTTCTCCGCGACCCTGCAAACCCACCCTTTTGTCCACCCGTACACCCCCAGTAGACTTCTCCCGATAATACGGCTTTACTCACGGTGCACTTTGGACAATCCATCATAGATCGTAGAGCCCTACATCACACACGGATGGGGATTTAAAAGGCTATCCCAACCTACGGCAGTGCCTCCAACACCCCGCGGCTCTACCAATCCGTTGGCGTGCAGAAGGGAAAGATACAGCTGACTTCCCCAGAGCCATTATAGATCTTATGGTCAACGCGATATGTACGGCGCTAGAATCACTGGACGACATTGGTACTTAGTCCTAGATGAGTAGTACCCATGCAATGGAACCTCCACCATATCAACACATACCATGGTTCCATTGCCCACCACATAGTCATATTCATAATTGTAAAATAATACTTTGCTTTTCAATGCATCAGTGATAAGTATAGTACTTTGCATATAGTTTGATACAAATAATCAAATGACATGAGCAAGCGATGAACTTGCCTTTCTTGACTGCAAGATTATGCAGGCAAAAGCTTCGATACGTGATAACTCCAAATGCTGAAATACCATCATCGTCCGGTAAGGACAATGTTTAAAGAACTAGCAAAGATGCTATAATGCATAATATGAGATGCAATCGTCCCGAGCGTAACCTAACCTCGATGATTTAGGATGTATGAGTTGTAAAGATTTCTTTAGGGTTGGTTGCACTTTTAGAATGGTTCTCAAACAAGGTTCTTATTAGGGTTTGGTTATAAGACTAGCATATACAAGTGATATAATACATCATAACAATCATACACACTAATAATAGTGGTGGAATAATATGTAAAGAACAGATTGTCAATTTTAAGTTCTACGGTGGTTGATGATTACTTATACTATACTTCAAAAGAATAACTTTTGAAGAACATGTTAATTAAGAAATAATTAGTATTTCAAAGAAGGATTAAGCTTCTAAGGTTTGATTGACATGTTACTTCAAAAGAATAACTTTTGAAGAACAGGTTAAATAAGAACATGAACTACTATACATAGGAGCAATGGCTTTCTAGGGTTCACTATAGGATTCAATTAAGTTTACTATTAGGAACTAGTTGGTGCTTAACTTGGAATGGATTTCTATATAACAAGTATTGGTAGATTTATTGCTATTAAGGTTTACTATGGCTTCACATTTGCTTTACTAAATAATTCCTAATGGTTCCTAAACTAAGTGACTTATCATTTCCTAAGTAGGGTGATACGTCTCCAACGTATCCATAATTTCTGTTGTTCCATGCTTGTTTTATGACAATACTTACATGTTTTGCTTGCACTTTATGATGATTTCATGCATTTTCCGGAACTAACCTATTAACAAGATGCCACAGTGCTAGTTCCTGTTTTCTGCTGTTTTTGGTTCCAGAAAGGCTGTTCGGGCAATATTCTCGGAATTCGACGAAACGAAGACCAAACCTCCTATTTTTCCCGGAAGCGTCCAGAACACCGAAGAAGAGTCGGAGAGGGGCCGGAGGGCCACCACACCATAGGGCGGCGCGGCCCGGCCCGGGCCCGCGCCGGCTCGTGGTGTGGCGCCCCCGAGTGCCCCCTCGCGCCGCCTCTTCGCCTATAAAATCCCTTTCGACCTAAAAACACCGTAACTCCGGACGAAACTCCGGAAAGACTCCGGGGCGCCGCCACCATCGCGAAACTCCAATTCGGGGGACGAAGTCTCCGTCCCGGCACCTGCCGGGACGGGGAAGTGCCCCGGAAGCCATCTCCATCAACGCCATCGCCTCCATCATGCTCCGTGAGTAGTTCCCCCATGGACTACGGGTTCTAGCTGTAGCTAGTTGGTATTCTCTCCCCCATGTACTTCAATACAATGATCTCATGAGCTGCCTTACATGATTGAGATTCATCTGATGTAATCGGTGTTGTGTTTGTCGGGATCCGATGGATTGTTACGTTATGATTGTCTATCTACAAAGTTTATGAAGTTATTGTTGCTGCAATCTTTTTGTGTTTAATGCTTGTCACTAGGGCCCGAGTGGCATGATCTTAGATTTGAGCTCTATACTTATTGCTTAGATTGTATCTACAAGTTGTATGCACATGTCACTGTCCGGAACCAAAGGCCCCGAAGTGACGAAATCGGGACAACTCGAGGGGATGGCGGTGATGTGAGGGACACATGTTTTCACGGAGTGTTAATGCTTTGCTCCGGTACTCTATTAAAAGGAGTACCTTAATATCCGAGTAGTTTCCCTTGAGGCCCGGCTGCCACCGGCTGATAGGACAAAAGATGTTGTGCAAGTTTCTCATTGCGAGCACGTACGACTATTATTGGAAAACATGCCTACATGATTAATGATCTTGATATTCTGTCTTAATGCTATTTCAATCCTATCAATTGCCCGACTGTAATTTGTTCACCCAACACTTGTTATTGGAGAGTTACCACTAGTGTAGATAGCTGGGAACCCCGGTCCATCTTTCATCATCATATACTCGTTCTACATGTCAACTATTTTCCGGTGCCATTGCTCTCATACTACTATTACTGCTCATCGTGTTACTTGTTACTATTGCTCCCATATCATTGCTACTTTCACATCACCCCTGTTGCTAGTGCTTTTCCAGGTGCAGCTGAATTGACAACTCGGTTGTTAAGGCTTATAAGTATTCTTTACCTCCCCTTGTGTCGAATCAATAAATTTGGGTTTTACTTCCCTCGAAGACTGTTGCGATCCCCTATACTTGTGGGTCATCAAGACTATTTTCTGGCGCCGTTGCCGGGGAGGCATAGCTCTACTCATAAGTTCACCTGGGGAGTACACTCTACCTCTCTCTCTGTTTTTATTTTGTTTAATTTTGTTTTGCTAGTTTACTTTTGTCTAGTTTATTTGTGCTTAGTTTATTTCTGTCTAGTATTATTTTGCTTAGTTTACTTTTGCTTAGTTTCTTTTTGTCTTGTTTTATTTTCCTCATATACCCAAAAATCCATAAAAATTTGAAAAACCAAAAAATTAAAAACTGCTGTTATGGGAGAGCCAACAACCTACTTGGAGCTTATAGAATGTTATAATTGTTATAGAGAATCAAGAACTGGTAAAATAATGAGTGCTATGATAGAAAAATTGAATACAATTGCTAAAATCTTGCTTAAATGCCATGATATAAACTGTTGCTCTCAACAGGATACTAAACATCTTAAATTTCAATGTGGCTTTAGTGAGGAATTTTTAATTAAGAACTATAATCGGAATTGCTATATTCATTATGGGTTCGAAGAGGTAGAACAATTTGTCTTGTTTATGGGAGCCTCCGAGATAGAATCCTTCATGGTTGAGAATTATGAAACTTGTGTTGTTTGTAAGGGCCTTAAAGATTATGTCTCTACTATCCTTAATTCTTGCATAGAATGCTACGGTAGGAATCCTTATATCCTTGATTATAAAGAGAGACACATTAATGCACAAGAATGCACTCACAATTTGCAGGAACCGGTGGAAGAAGAAATTGATGAACCTGAAAGCTCATTGGATGAAAAAGAGGAGGAAATTGATGAACCCGAAAGCTCATTGGATGAAAAAGAAGAGGAGAGCGACGAACAAAAGGAGGAAGAATGGATTAGCTACCCATGCCAACCTTCTAATGAGAGTAACTCTTTATCTCTTACACTATTTGATTGTCCTCCATGCTTACCGGAAGAGGTTGAATGTTATGTTCCTGTGGATTCTCTTGAAATAGTACCTATGAGTAATACTTGTGAGAATGATTATGCTACTCGTTATATATGATAATCCATGCTACTTTGATAAATCTTATGATAATGCTTTGTTTGTGCCCGATGTCGAAATGCATGGTACTAAAGAATTTTGTTTGGCAAATGTTTATGATAAAGCTCTAGATGATGGTCCTATGTTACTTGATAATATTAATTGTACTACTAATGAAAATGGGATTGGAGAGTTCTTGACTTATTCTATGAGCCCCATATCTATTGAGATTGATCAACTACCTTGTTATATTATTAATAAAAGTAAGTTTGAAAGTTTTAATTCCACTATTCTTGAACTTGATAAAAATTATGTGTTTGGAAATCATGAAAAGTATGCTGCATGTGATAGCTATATTGTTGAGTTTGTTCATGAAGCTACTGAAAATTCTTATGAGAGAGGAAAATATGGTTGTAGAAATTTTCATGGTACTAATACACCTCTCTATATGCTGAAATTTTTGAAGTTATTCTTGTTTTATCTTCTTATGCTTGTCACTTTGTTCTTCATGAATTTATTTGTGTACAAGATTCCTATGCATAGGAAGCATGTTAGACTTAAATGTGTTTTGGATTTGCCTCTTGATGCTCTCTTTTGCTTCGAATACTATTTCTTGCGAGTGCATCATTGAAACTGCTGAGCCCATCTTAATGGCTATAAAGAAAAGAACTTCTTGGGAGATAACCCATGTGTTATTTTGCTACAGTACTTTGTTTTATATTTGTGTCTTGGAAGTTGTTTACTACTGTAGCAACCTCTCCTTCTCTTAGTTTTGTGTTTTGTTGTGCCAAGTGAAGCCTCTAATCGAAGGTTGATACTAGATTTGGATTACTGCGCAGTTCCAGATTTCTTTGCTGTCACGAATCTGGGTCTACCTCCCTGTAGGTAGCTCAGAAAATTAAGCCGCAACTTTCGTTAGTTTTGAGTTTTCTGATTTGAGCAACGGAAGTATTTTATTTAAATTCGTCTTTACTGGCTGTTCTGTTTTCGCAGATTCTGTCTCTGTTTTTTGCATTGTCTCTTGTGGACTTTAAGCGAGGTTTTCTAGACGTAGAGGGCTGTAGCTAATGTTTTATTAAGTTCTTGCAATGCGCCACTACAGGACCAAGGTGGATTCAAATTTTTTGAGTACTAACCCCTCTAATGAAGTTTATGAGAAGTTTGGTGTGAAGGAAGTTTTCAAGGGTCAAGAGAGGAGGATGATATATGATCAAGAAGAGTGAAAAGTCTAAGCTTGGGGATGCCCCCGTGGTTTGTCCCTGCATATTTCAAGAAGACTCAAGCGTCTAAGCTTGGGGATGCCCAAGGCATCCCCTTCTTCATCAACTTATCAGGTTCCTCCCCTGAAACTATATTTTTATTCGGTCACATCATATGTGCTTTACTTGGAGCGTCTGTGTGTTTATTTTCGTTTTGTTTATGTTTGAATAAGATCGTATCCTAGCAATCCTTGTGTGGGAGAGATACACGCTCCGCTTTTTCATATGAACACTCGTGTTCTTCGTTTTACTTTTAATGTTCAATGATAAAAGTTGGAAGCTATTGCACTTATTTATATTTGGTTGAAAACAGAAAATGCCTCATCATGTCTTGGATAATTTGACACTTGGCAATTGTTTTGAGCTCTCAAGTAGATCATGATTAAGTTTTTTCATGTAGTCTAAGCCTATTAGTGGAGAACTACTCGTAGAGCTTGTTGAAATTGGTTTGCATGATTGGTCTCTCTTAAGGTCTAGATATTTTTCGGTAAAAGTGTTTGAGCAACAAGGAAGACGAGTGTAGAGTATTATAATGCTTGCAATATGTTCTTATGTAAGTTTTGTCTGTACCGGTTCATACTTGTGTTTGCTTCAAATAACCTTGCTAGCCCAAAGCCTTGTACTGAGAGGAAATGCTTCTCGTGCATCCAAAACCTTGAGCCAACCACTATGCCATTTGTGTCCACCATACCTACCTACTATGTGGTATTTCCTGCCATTCCAAAGTAAATTGCTTGAGTGCTACCTTTAAACGATTCAAAATGCTTCTCAATTTGTGTTAATGTTTTATAGCTCATGAGGAAGTATGTGGTGTTTATCTTTCAATCTTGTTGGGCAACTTTCACCGATGGACTAGTGGCTTCATCCGCTTATCCAATAATTTTGCAAAAAGAGCTGGCAATGGGATTCCCGAGTCCCAAATTAATTAACAAAAATAGACACTCCTCCATGGTATGTGATTGTTGGACGGCACCCGAAGGATTCGGTTAGCCATGGCTTGTGTAAGCAAAGGTTGGGGGGAGTGTCATCATCATAATAAAACTAAAATAAAAGGGCACTCCTTCATGGTATGAGATTGTTGGCGGGCACCCGAGGATTCGGTTAGCCATGGTTTGTGAAAGAAAGGTTGGAAGGAGTGCCACCCAAAAATAAAAATAATTCATGGGAGCCGCTCTTGAAGGTTTGTCTAGCAAGGGGGTTAGAGTGCCCACTACCATTCGTTGACAACAACAAACACCTCTCAAAACTTTACTTTTATGCTCTCTTTATGTTTTCAAAACCAAAGCTCTAGCACAAATATAGCAATCGATGCTTTCCTCTTTGAAGGGCCATTCTTTTACTTTATGTTGAGTCAGTTTACCTACTTCCTTCCATCTTAGAAGCAAACACTTGTGTCAACTGTGCATTGATTCTTACATACTTGCTTATTTGTATTCATCATATTACTTTATGTTGACAATTATCCATGAGATATGCATGTTGCAAGTTGAAAGCAACCGCTGAAACTTACATCTTCCTTTGTGTTGCTTCGATGCCTTTACTTTGAACTTATTGCTTTATGAGTTAACTCTTGTGCAAGACTTTTGATACTTGTCTTGAAAGTACTCTTCATGAAAAGTTTTGCTATATGTTATCTATTTGTTAGCAACTATAGATCATTGCCTTGAGTCACTTCATTCACTTCATATGCTTTGTAATAGTATGATCAAGGTTATGTAAGTAGCATGTCACCACAGAAATTATTCTTTTTATCGTTTACCTGCTCGGGACGAGCAGGAACTAAGCTTGGGGATGCTTGATACGTCTCCAACGTATCCATAATTTCTGTTGTTCCATGCTTGTTTTATGACAATACTTACATGTTTTGCTTGCACTTTATGATGATTTCATGCATTTTCCGGAACTAACCTATTAACAAGATGCCACAGTGCCAGTTCCTGTTTCTGCTGTTTTTGGTTCCAGAAAGGCTGTTCGGGCAATATTCTCGGAATTCGACGAAACGAAGACCAAACCTCCTATTTTTCCCGGAAGCGTCCGAACACCGAAGAAGAGTCGGAGAGGGGCCAGAGGGCCACCACACCAGAGGGCGGCGCGGCCTGGCGTGGGCCCGCGCCGGCCTGTGGTGTGGCGGCCCCGAGTGCCCCTCGCGCCGCCTCTTCGCCTATAAAATCCCTTTCGACCTAAAAACACCGTAACTCCGGACGAAACTCCGAGAAAGACTCCGGGGCGCCGCCACCATCGCGAAACTCCAATTCGGGGACGAAGTCTCCGTCCCGGCACCCTGCCGGGACGGGGAAGTGCCCCGGAAGCCATCTCCATCAACGCCATCGCCTCCATCATGCTCCGTGAGTAGTTCCCCCATGGACTACGGGTTCTAGCCGTAGCTAGTTGGTATTCTCTCCCCCATGTACTTCAATACAATGATCTCATGAGCTGCCTTACATGATTGAGATTCATCCGATGTAATCGGTGTTGTGTTTGTCGGGATCCGATGGATTGTTACGTTATGATTGTCTATCTACAAAGTTTATGAAGTTATTGTTGCTGCAATCTTGTTGTGTTTAATGCTTGTCACTAGGGCCCGAGTAGCATGATCTTAGATTTGAGCTCTATACTTATTGCTTAGATTGTATCTACAAGTTGTATGCACATGTCACCGTCCGGAACCAAAGGCCCCGAAGTGACGAAATCGGGACAACTTCGAGGGGATGGCGGTGATGTGAGGGACACATGTTTTCACGGAGTGTTAATGCTTTGCTCCGGTACTCTATTAAAAGGAGTACCTTAATATCCAGATAGTTTCCCTTGAGGCCCGGCTGCCACCGGCTGGTAGGACAAAAGATGTTGTGCAAGTTTCTCATTGCGAGCACATACGACTATTATTGGAAAACATGCCTACATGATTAATGATCTTGATATTCTGTCTTAATGCTATTTCAATCCTATCAATTGCCCGATTGTAATTTGTTCACCCAACACTTGTTATTGGAGAGTTACCACTAGTGTAGATAGCTGGGAACCCCGGTCCATCTTTCATCATCATATACTCGTTCTACATGTCAACTATTTTCTGGTGCCATTGCTCTCATACTACTATTACTGCTACTGTGTTACTGTTACTATTGCTCCCATATCACTGCTACTTTCACATCACCCCTGTTGCTAGTGCTTTTCCAGGTGCAGCTGAATTGACAACTCAGTTGTTAAGGCTTATAAGTATTCTTTACCTCCCCTTGTGTCGAATCAATAAATTTGGGTTTTACTTCCCATGAAGACTGTTGCGATCCCCTATACTTGTGGGTCATCATAGGGTTTAGTTGGATAGGAGCATGTTATGTGATTTGCTTCACAAAGTTGGTATTAGGTTTATTATTATGGTGCTACTAAATTATGATGGTTGAGGTTGATCCTAATGGTATGGTATATAGTAGTAGGGATCAATAGTACTAATTCAATTAACAAGTTAGGGTTTATATCTAGGTGGCACTAGTGGATCATATAGGTTTTAATTAAGAATAGGAACATGAAATGATAATCTCATGTGACTTGGTTTATGCTAGTGGATTATGAGCATGCATTCATTGGTTTCTTAGTAGGGTTTTATATGTCAAGTAAATCTCACATGATCACATGTGACACATAACTAGGGTTTTAGAGTTGCTTCTAAGGTGGAATGATCACATGGGTTAAATCTTTAGGGTTTTAGAATTGAAACAATTTGAGATGATCACATGAAATAATGGGTTCAAGGTCTTACTTATATTAGAACTAGGGTTTCTAAATTATGGTACAACTCTTAAAATGATAATTGGCAATATAGGTGTGGTTACTAATTGCTTTGAAACAAAATCAGTGATGGTTTGACATTTTATTAGTTTTCACAAGGATTTGTAATTACTTAAGAAAGTAGAAAATAACAATTTTCAAATTAGGGTTTATGAATTATCACTAATATTTTAAGTAAATGAAACATGATCATGAAACTAATCTTAATATTTTATTTAGTTACTGAATAGTTAAAATTTAATTTTGGAACTTCACTAATTATTGAATTCAAATTGTATTTTAAACAAATGAAATGGCATAATTAATAAGGTTAAAAAATAAGTGAATTTTTATTTTGACACACATTTTTGTTTTATATTTTATTTGAATAGAGTTTATTTTTGTGAGCGTTTTGATATATTATTCATATTTTTCTGAGTTGAAATGAATTTTACATGATTTTACAAAGTTTCAGCATTTTTCTGGAATTTGAAATAACTAACAAATACTAACTGTACCGGTTCATGTCTAGCCATAGAGACAGACAGGTGGGACCTAAGTACACGTCAGATGCCACGCCAGCAAGGACTGGTCAAAGTTGACCGAGGCCTTTGACCTCACCGACGTTTAAACGCCGGCGGCCAGAGCACGGTGGCGCCGCTGATTTAGGGCTCCCCTGGATGCGCGACTAGGTGCGTTCGAACGAGTACTGCAAGGCGAAGCGAATGGTGGTGGTGGTTTCCGCGGGGACTCATCGGAGCGTCGCCGGGAAAGGGGTACTGCGGCGGTTTACTCCGGCGAGAATCGACTCGGAGGCTACGGGATGCGAAACTCAGAACTAATAGGTGCAGGAGGTGCGCAAACTCACCCTGAAGCTCAAGGTGTGGTCAGCTCCGGCGATTGTTGACGGAGACGATGGCGATTGAGCTTTTCTCGGCGAACCCGAGGGAAAGGGAACGCCGAAATTTCTTCTCCTCCTGGCTCCCCTTGATGCTCTACTCCTTCAGAATGAACTACGAGGTCAGGCGCGTCGAATGAGCTGCGCCATGGCCTCCAAGATGACCTCCATCGACGGCGTCGTGCTCGACACCGGCGAACAGTGGAGGAAGAATGTGAGAGCTAGAGAGGGTCTGGGAAGAAATGGATGGGCGGCGAAGGATTAGGGTTGCAATATGGAGCTTGTGGTGCTTTTATAGCGCTCGAGGTGGTCTGGTTCATCGGCTCGCCGGCGGTACTGGCCGAGATGCACTGGCGACGGTGAGCTGCATACGGGCGCGAATCTTGGCGCTAAAGGATAGGACGGACGCGAGAGAGATTGGGCGTGGTTCTCAGATGGTCTGCGACGTCCAGGGTCGTCCTTATCGCCGTCGAGGTCGTGGCCTACTGGCATCGCAGCGCTGTCGTGCTCGGAGACGACGACGACGAAGCTTTTCTCCTCGCACGATTTTTAAAGACACCGAAACGGTATTTGGTTCGGGCTGGGCTGCACTTGGGCTGTGGTGGTGGGTTGGTTGTTGGGCTGCTACGGTGCTGAGGTCCACCAGAGTAAGTCCTCCTCTCTTCTATTTCCTTTTCATTTTCTATTTTTATTTTCTGTTTTGAATTTTGTTATTTGAATTCCAATCTGATTTCTATTTTGTTTTGCAGGTTCTAAACTATTTGAATATCAACATAAATTGATAATAATGCTTACTGTATTATTTTGTTGTTTAAATAAACATTGAATTTTTGATTGGAGTGATATGTTGTGAGGTTTAATTAAAATGGACATGGTTTAGATATTTATCTAAATTTCTTTTTAATTTAGGAACAAATTCTATTTAAATGAATTGAAATTCCTAACATGTGCATGGTGAACATATTCTATTGTGCTAGTGCTCATTCATAGTGATTACTCACATATAATTTAATTATATCTAGGGTTTAACAAATGGAATAGGATATGGAATTGGTTCATGATTTTATGTGGAGAATTATTCCTAAGGTTTTAAGAAGATGGTTAAGAAAGTTCTATAATCACTAATCTGGTTTTAGTAAACTTTAGCTTGAACTAATTAAGATGGATCCTATGTTTATAATTAGCAATGCATTTGCTAATGATGGTTTAATTTATAGAACACTACTTCATTTGGTCTACTAGGATGGAAAGGTAGGGTTTAATATTTTATGTGAAGTGATTCCTATGTGAAAGGTTTAGGGTTTTGGTGATGCTTCACTAATTGAAGTATTAAATAGGCATGAGGCATGGCAGGGTTATAATTATAATCCAAAGTAATCCATGGGTTGGAATTCACATGTAGTTTAGGGTTTAAGTTGTGACCACCAATATGATACACAACTAGAATTAGGATATGGCATAAGCTTTGGTTATGTTTTACTAATGGGACATGGCTCTCACCTCCAAGTTTAAAGGTTGGTTTGAACAAGTAGAATTTAATACTACTCTAATATTCTTGTATGAACATGGCTATGGTTAGTATTATAACTTCTCTCACTTCTCAGTGTCTTGGAATAGACTAAGGTCCTACTCAAGAGATGATGATATGATCCTCTAAATAGATGGTTTGCCTAGGAATTCTACCTTGGTATCTTCTGTAGCTTGTTCTTCAGGAAATCTGATAAACCTGCATCTTGTGGTATGCCTCCACCTCCTAGCTTCTTCATCTTGATCCTAGCTAATGTATGGAGTGGCTCTATGTGTGTGTTTCCTTGCATCATGCTACAAGATGACTAAATGGATGGAGGGTGTGGCTCTATTTATAGGCTTGGGCAAGCTCTAGTATCATGACACATAGGTGGTGACTCTTGTGTTGGTGTGATGAGTAAGGTGCTTGGTTGTCATGCCCTTATCCATAGCAATCCTTTGAGCATGAGGTGGCAAAGCTTGGAAAGCAAGTCATGTAGATATTTTCATCCTATGTGGCAAGATCATTATCCTCTCATATGATTTATTTTTGGATAGCCAAGTGGCATTTGTTACTAAATATCTTGTGGATGGTTTTTATTATTGTGGATGAGTCACTATATCATATTGTATTGGACTTATATTATAATATTGGTGAAAAGGTTAATGTTGAGGGTTATTTCTCAAGTTTGGATAGTTGGTGTTTGAATTCACCAAGGCATGATCATATGAGTTTCAAAATACTCATAGTTAGTTTTATTCAAATAGTTTGAACTATAATTCGTAATGTAAATGGATTTAGTTTTATGATATTCCATATACTTAATAAGTTATGATTTAAATAAGAATGTGTGGCATTTATGCACTTTAGACCTCGTGGTTTACCTTATTTGGTAATAAGTTTAGAAGTGAATTAAATTATACACAAAGGCAGTTGCTAACTTTTAAGTGTTAATAAGTTAGGGTTTGATTCTTAAAGAATGTGTTGTTGTAAAGCTAATTCCATTTGATCTAATCCATAGATCAAATCATCTCTACCCAAAATAAGGTTTTAGCAAAGATCACGATGAAGTTTATAGCGCTTGACTTGATGATCTACTTCAATTCCAACAAGTCAAGTGAAACTTCAGTCATCGTGGTAAGTTTTATTTGAAAGCGCGAAAATTCCCCGGATTTTCTATGCATGAATGCAATGCACACTTTGGTGTTCTCTTATTTTTTTGCCTCTAAACCTGGGATATTACAGCCTCTCCCCCTTAAACTGAACTTCGTCCCGAAGTTCAAACGCTCTCATGTTTCGGAATGTTGAAATATCTTGAACAGATCACCATCCTTCAACTCCATGGTGATCACACTAGATATAGTGAAATATATCCCTTGTCCAGATCCTTCATGTAGTCTTCTGATGTCTGGCACTGATACTTTCTTCAATCCTATGATTTCTTCCAATACTCTAAGCTTATAGGCTTACTCTTCAAAGATTCTTGGATTAGGACATCTTATTGTGTTAATGGACTTTACTAATGGTTGTGGTGACATCTTCCTATTTGGGTACCCAAAGCTTGGTTCTACCAGCTGTGGTAATCCAGCTGCGGTGTAATATGGCACTACGATTTACCATCTGCGATACTCAAACCTTAATTTTAAAAGATTTATTTAAGGTAGGGGATTGTTTTCCCTTACTACCATAACGAAAGTAATGGTACTTGGTAAGGTATTACGATAGGCATGGTCCTGGTTGTTTAGTCCTACGAATGTATTAGACTCATTTAGTCCATCCAATCATGGCTTCTAGTTTTAAGCTAGTTATCTACCTTTTGGGTTCTTTAGGTTCCATGAAAGGAATTTTTTCTAATAATCATTAGTTTTGATATAGTCAAACCCTTTGATCTTTTGTTTTCTTAGGCTTTGATTGTCCTTCGATATCTTCTTCCTCCAACTTCATTATCTAAAACTTACTTAAGTTCTCTTGGTTTCGAGTAATTACAATTATCCACTTAAGTTAAGGTCTAACCCTTACTTCCTCGAGATATGAACCTCGGCTTCTGGTCTGACAACCTCCTGAGAGTACTTTTATATGGGTACTTCCCGACAACCTTATAAAAATAAGATCGGACTTCCTCTCAGTTCAGACCTTTTTCTCCGTCTATCATACTCCAAATCATATTTTAATACTTCTCCTTCAACCTTCCTCTCCCCCTTGGAGTTTACTGATGATCTTCAAACTTCCTTTCTTCTAATCATTAAACTCCAAGGTTAGAAGTTTAGTCTTGGTCTAACTTGTAGTTTGTACTTTTCTAGAGTCTCACGAAGAATTCTTTGTGGTGTATCCACGCAGTTGTGGGTATCCATTATGAATCCTCCAATTAAATTTTTTTTACCAGCTACGAGATACCAGTCTGTGAAATACTAGTCATGGAATCTCCCTTTCTTTTAGGTAAAGAAATGTTCAGAGCTGTGGCTATCCGGTACCATTACGAGACTACCTAGTACCAGATCTAGCTTATTGGATATCAGTTGTGGCTATGTTGTGGTTGTCAATATCTACCTACCAGCTGTGGCTACTTACATAGCTTTAGTTAAGCTATACCTCACTTTACATTCTTTCTCTTCATGGTTATCCTATATCAGCTGCGGTCTGATGATACCAGCTGCGACTTCACTTGTCTATTTTCCTTCTTCTATAATGAATATGGCTCTACTTCTACTGCTCCATATTCACTATTTTCTCACTTTCATGGTACTTCATGTTGAAGTACTCCTTAATTAAGGATAAAAGTGAGTTTGATTGGTCCTTCCATCAGATTGTTGTGGTTACTTCCCACAATTTTACTTCCTTCTTCTAGTGAGCCTTCATCCTGTCTTCAAAATCTTCAGAATTCGTCACTTCCTCACACGAATACCTTTACCCTCTAGACCTATAACATCAAGTAAGAGCTTGATATTGCAACATGCATTTGCATATCAAAGTCAAACTTCATGTATGGATCTAGTCAAACAATGAAAATCCAATAAAATCCAAGAAAATCCAGCTTTGTGCTTATAATACACATCCTTATATGCCTGAATATAATAATTGGGTAAGACATCCCTAAACATCAGGATCAGATGTGTAGTATATAACACCACATTACATAGGTTTAGGTCGTGATACTTAGCACGAATACGTGAATTTCTACTATTTGTCTCAACATTTATCTTAATTGCACATTTGCAATGAGACAAACTTGAAACAAAATGGCCTGGGATAGTTGAAGTTAACCTAGTTTTGTTTGGAAGTACTAACAAAGTAGTATACCATATATATGTGCTATTGAGGACTACTTCCTACAATATAATTAGTTCTAACATGTCTACTCTAAACACATGATTGTTTAGAATATACCACCTATAACTCCCGGATTTCTCTATGTGACATGCTCTCAATAAGCCTTCTTTAAATTAAGGACTATGGTTTTAACATACTTGGTACAGTTATTAGGATTTTAAGGCCTAAGCTTTCGAACTATTCCTTAAATCCTACTCCTTATCACACTCTTGTAATTCACTTATGATGTTCTACTCCATCACATCATGACTCTCAAGTGAATCATATATGGTTACCAACTTTACCATGAAAAGTAGAGTTGTATAACTCCTATCACTCTTCCTTACCTCCTAGGATTGACTCATCATAGACATATAGTACCTTATATAACTTATCTCCCTTACTTAACATCAGTCATTTGACATTTTAAATGATTCTTACTTAACCATAACTTGCGTTGGTATACTTCTTCCAATAGGATATCTTCCTTATGGTTGTATCCTCTCTTTGGACTACCATGTGTTGTATACCAACTGTGGTCTACTACCACCCTTTATCTTAAGCTTCAATGGTGTTCTAGTTATTTGGAATGAAGCAAGATAACTAACTAATTTTACTTAAGAAAGATAGATAAGAAGAATTGACTCAAGTGTGTCAGGATTATTCTCAAGTGAATACCCATCTCAAGTCAAAAGAATATTTGGTTTAGCATAGTTGACTTAGCTAATACCACTTCCTATAGACACTACCAAACCTATAGGTCTCCTTTAAAGGGTTTTAATCCTAGGGTCAAAGCATTTGCTCTGATACCAGCTGTGGTGACCCAGCGTACCACTGCATGGTGTAGTACACAAGTCGTTGACATAACACAAGTGAAACACCGTTCCACTCATATTACATCTCTCGAGTGGTACAACGAAACATATGCGAGTCCAAGGTATGTCTATAGAAGTACACAAAGCTGTTTACATAAGATCAACACAACCTCCTACTTTACAGTGAGGTAAATCTTCAAATAAAGCTCCAGAAGAACGACTCGTAGTCTATCTTATTGCTAACTCAAGCTTAAGAGCTAATTGGCTTGCTATAGAAATCTAGCTACTTAGGTGCTAGGATTAGGGAAAGGTTCCCTTCTATTACTAGCCTAGGTTTCCATTATAGCTGATGCGAAGTTGACTCCATTGACTTCTTTGATTGGATTCTTCATCTTGTTGCAGTTGACTCCTTTGTCTTCGAGTTCCACGGTAGTTTCTCCTTCGGTGCTTCCATCTAAGAAGGGGGTTCAAATGGGAGGGAATGAGTACGAGCGTACTCAGCAAGTTCATATTAGGAAATAGGTGTATCATGCACTAGCTACAGCCATAGACCAGAAAGTCATAGGCCAATGCAAGTTTTCATAAACATTTCTTCAAAAGGTTTATTTTATTCTGAAAACTATGCCCGTCAGTCTTCACAGGTTGAACAGAACTTCGTGGAGTTCCTTTCCTGCCGCGTTCGCAGTTCCCTTCCCGGAACAAGGAGTGACAGTCACAATTCAGTATCCTCTGCAGAGGTGCGTTACTTTTCCCATAAGAGAACTTATCCTTGATGCCAACCGGGTGATCGTTCCCGTCCACACTTCCTTGGTGTGGGGCCGGGTGTAAGGTCCAAGCCAATCACTGCCTTCTCCGCGACCCCGCAAACCCACCCTTTTGTCCACCCGTACACCCCCGATAGACTTCTCCCGATAATACGGCTTTACTCACGGTGCACTTTGGACAATCCATCATAGATCGTAGAGCCCGACATCACACACGGATGGGGATTTAAAAGGCTATCCCAACCTACGGCGAGTGCCTCCAACACCCCGCGGCTCTACCAATCCGTTGGCGTGCGAAGGGAAAGATACAGTTGACTTCCCGAGCCATTATAGATCTTATGGTCAACGCGATATGTACGGCGCTAGAATCACTCGGACGGCATTGGTACTTAGTCCTAGATGAGTAGTACCCATGCAATGGAACCTCCACCATATCAACACATACCATGGTTCCATTGCCCACCACATAGTCATATTCATAATTGTAAAATAATACTTTGCTTTTCAATGCATGAGTGATAAGTATAGTACTTTGCATATAGTTTGATACAAATAATCAAATGACATGAGCAAGCGATGAACTTGCCTTTCTTGACTCGCAAGATTATGCAGGCAAAAGCTTCGATACGTGATAACTCCAAATGCTGAAATACCATCATCGTCCGGTAAGGACAATGTTTAAAGAACTAGCAAAGATGCTATAATGCATAATATGAGATGCAATCGTCCCGAGCGTAACCTAACCTCGATGATTTAGGATGTATGAGTTGTAAAGATTTCTTTAGGGTTGGTTGCACTTTTAGAATGGTTCTCAAACAAGGTTCTTATTAGGGTTTGGTTATAAGACTAGCATATACAAGTGATATAATACATCATAACAATCATACACACTAATAATAGTGGTGGAATAATATGTAAAGAACGAGTTGTCAATTTTAAGTTCTACGATGGTTGATGATTACTTATACTATACTTCAAAAGAATAACTTTTGAAGAACATGTTAATTAAGAAATAATTAGTATTTCAAAGAAGGATTAAGCTTCTAAGGTTTGATTGACATGTTACTTCAAAAGAATAACTTTTGAAGAACAGGTTAAATAAGAACATGAACTACTATACATAGGAGCTATGGCTTTCTAGGGTTTACTATAGGATTCAATTAAGTTTACTATTAGGAACTAGTTGGTGCTTAACTTGGAATGGATTTCTATATAACAAGTATTGGTAGATTTATTGCTATTAAGGTTTACTATGGCTTCACATTTGCTTTACTAAATAATTCCTAATGGTTCCTAAACTAAGTGACTTATCATTTCCTAAGTAGGGTTTAGTTGGATAGGAGCATGTTATGTGATTTGCTTCACAAAGTTGGTATTAGGTTTATTATTATGGTGCTACTAAATTATGATGGTTGAGGTTGATCCTAATGGTATGGTATATAGTAGTAGGGATCAATAGTACTAATTCAATTAACAAGTTAGGGTTTATATCTAGGTGGCACTAGTGGATCATATAGGTTTTAATTAAGAATAGGAACATGAAATGATAATCTCATGTGACTTGGTTTATGCTAGTGGATTATGAGCATGCATTCATTGGTTTCTTAGTAGGTTTTTATATGTCAAGTAAATCTCACATGATCACATGTGACACATAACTAGGGTTTTAGAGTTGCTTCTAAGGTGGAATGATCACATGGGTTAAATCTTTAGGGTTTTAGAATTGAAACAATTTGAGATGATCACATGAAATAATGGGTTCAAGGTCTTACTTATATTAGAACTAGGGTTTCTAAATTATGGTACAACTCTTAAAATGATAATTGGCAATATAGGTGTGGTTACTAATTGCTTTGAAACAAAATCAGTAATGGTTTGACATTTTATTAGTTTTCACAAGGATTTGTAATTACTTAAGAAAGTAGAAAATAACAATTTTCAAATTAGGGTTTATGAATTATCACTAATATTTTAAGTAAATGAAACATGATCATGAAACTAATCTTAATATTTTATTTAGTTACTCGAATAGTTAAAATTTAATTTTGGAACTTCACTAATTATTGAATTCAAATTGTATTTTAAACAAATGAAATGGCATAATTAATAAGGTTAAAAAATAAGTGAATTTTTATTTTGACACACATTTTTGTTTTATATTTTATTTGAATAGAGTTTATTTTTGTGAGAATTTTGATATATTATTCATATTTTTCTGAGTTGAAATGAATTTTACATGATTTTACAAAGTTTCAGCATTTTTCTGGAATTTGAAATAACTAACAAATACTAACTGTACCGGTTCATGTCTAGCCATAGAGACATACAGGTGGGACCTAAGTACACGTCGGATGCCACGCCGGCAAGGACCGGTCAAAGTTGACCGAGGCCTTTGACCTCACCCGACGTTTAAACGCCGGCGGCCAGAGCACGGTGGCGCCGCTGATTTAGGGCTCCCCTGGATGCGCGACTAGGTGAGTTCGAACGAGTACTGCAAGGCGAAGCGAATGGTGGTGGTGGTTTCCGCGGGGACTCATCGGAGCATCGCGGGAAAGGGGTACTGCGGCGGTTTACTCCGGCGAGAATCGACTCGGAGGCTACGGGATGCGAAACTCAGAACTAATAGGTGCAGGAGGTGCGCAAACTCACCCTGAAGCTCAAGGTGTGGTCAGCTCCGGCGATTGTTGACGGAGACGATGGCGATTGAGCTTTTCTCGGCGAACCCGAGGGAAAGGGAACGCCGAAATTTCTTCTCCTCCTCGGCTCCCCTTGATGCTCTACTCCTTCGGAATGAACTACGAGGTCGGGCGCGTCGAATGAGCCTGCGCCATGGCCTCCAAGATGACCTCCATCGACGGCGTCGTGCTCGACACCGGCGAACGGTGGAGGAAGAATGTGAGAGCTAGAGAGGGTCTGGGAAGAAATGGATGGGCGGCGAAGGATTAGGGTTGCAATACGGAGCTTGTGGTGCTTTTATAGCGCTCGAGGTGGTCTGGTTCATCGGCTCGCCGACGGTACTGGCCGAGATGCAATGGCGACGGTGAGCTGCATACGGGCGCGAATCTTGGCGCTAAAGGATATGACGGACGCGAGAGAGATTGGGCGCGGTTCTCAGATGGTCTGCGACGTCCAGGGTCGTCCTTATCGCCGTCGAGGTCGTGGCCTACTGGCATCGCAGCGCTGTCGTGCTCGGAGACGACGACGACGAAGCTTTTCTCCTCGCACGATTTTTAAAGACACCGAAACGGTATTTGGTTCGGGCTGGGCTGCACTTGGGCTGTGGTGGTGGGTTGGTTGTTGGGCTCCTACGGTGCTGAGGTCCACCAGAGTAAGTCCTCCTCTCTTCTATTTCCTTTTCATTTTCTGTTTTTATTTTCTGTTTTGAATTTTGTTATTTGAATTCCAATCTGATTTCTATTTTGTTTTGCAGGTTCTAAACTATTTGAATATCAACATAAATTGATAATAATGCTTACTTGTATTATTTTGTTGTTTAAATAAACATTGAATTTTTGATTGGAGTGATATGTTGTGAGGTTTAATTAAAATGGACATGGTTTAGATATTTATCTAAATTTCTTTTTAATTTAGGAACAAATTCTATTTAAATGAATTGAAATTCCTAACATGTGCATGGTGAACATATTCTATTGTGCTAGTGCTCATTCATAGTGATTACTCACATATAATTTAATTATATCTAGGGTTTAACAAATGGAATAGGATATGGAATTAGTTCATGATTTTATGTGGAGAATTATTCCTAAGGTTTTAAGAAGATGGTTAAGAAAGTTCTATAATCACTAATCTGGTTTTAGTAAACTTTAGCTTGAACTAATTAAGATGGATCCTATGTTTATAATTAGCAATGCATTTGCTAATGATGGTTTAATTTATAGAACACTACTTCATTTGGTCTACTAGGATGGAAAGGTAGGGTTTAATATTTTATGTGAAGTGATTCCTATGTGAAAGGTTTAGGGTTTTGGTGATGCTTCACTAATTGAAGTATTAAATAGGCATGAGGCATGGCAGGGTTATAATTATAATCCAAAGTAATCCATGGGTTGGAATTCACATGTAGTTTAGGGTTGAAGTTGTGACCACCAATATGATACACAACTAGAATTAGGATATGGCATAAGCTTTGGTTATGTTTTACTAATGGGACATGGCTCTCACCTCCAAGTTTAAAGGTTGGTTTGAACAAGTAGAATTTAATACTACTCTAATATTCTTGTATGAACATGGCTATGGTTAGTATTATAACTTCTCTCACTTCTCAGTGTCTTGGAATAGACTAAGGTCCTACTCAAGAGATGATGATATGATCCTCTAAATAGATGGTTTGCCTAGGAATTCTACCTTGGTATCTTCTATAGCTTGTTCTTCAGGAAATCTGATAAACCTGCATCTTGTGGTATGCCTCCACCTCCTAGCTTCTTCATCTTGATCCTAGCTAATGTATGGAGTGGCTCTATGTGTGTGTTTCCTTGCATCATGCTACAAGATGACTAAATGGATGGAGGGTGTGGCTCTATTTATAGGCTTGGGCAAGCTCTAGTATCATGACACATAGGTGGTGACTCTTGTGTTGGTGTGATGAGTAAGGTGCTTGGTTGTCATGCCCTTATCCATAGCAATCCTTTGAGCATGAGGTGGCAAAGCTTGGAAAGCAAGTCATGTAGATATTTTCATCCTATGTGGCAAGATCATTATCCTCTCATATGATTTATTTTTGGATAGCCAAGTGGCATTTGTTACTAAATATCTTGTGGATGGTTTTTATTATTGTGGATGAGTCACTATATCATATTGTATTGGACTTATATTATAATATTGGTGAAAAGGTTAATGTTGAGGGTTATTTCTCAAGTTTGGATAGTTGGTGTTTGAATTCACCAAGGCATGTGTTGACGTCAGAAACCCCCTGGCGGGCAGAGACGGTCAACACGGTAGAGCCGGGAACAACTAGGGCTGCGGCTGGCCCCAGTCCCTCAGAGCGACGGCCCGCAAAGCCTCCTGGTCGCACGTCCGATGCTATCGCAAGGGCGTGCCACCGACCTATACCTGGTCGGGAAGGTGTGGATGATGCCTCGCTTAGTTTCCTGCATGGAATACACGTAAACATTAAATACGAGCCTCGATCGGCTCTCAGGTTATCCTGTGAATCGGCTCAAAGAGCCGATCCACCCATGATTCGGACGAGGTGTCCGAATATATGGTGGTCCTGCTTGATCAAGACAAAGCTAATTAGATCTACGACGATTTAGGGTTTTCACCGCATAATCGGATCATCCTACTCACGATTGGGCCTCGCGCTCGCGCACGGTGACCGTAAGCCGATCCTAGACAGGGCCTAAGAACCAACACGAGGTTGATCCCGGAACATCCTTTCTAGGGCTAGCAAACGCCACCCTACACGCCGCTGGATCCTCCAACCCTTTGTAAGGCCTAACTATTGCGGATGTTAAACTAATCCTTGATGAAACAAGGAGCAATCGTAACGGATCAGATCTACTAAACTATGATCAAGCGGGGTGCCGCCCCTACACCTAAGATAGGTGTAAGGGCGGCTAGATGTGCAAGGGTTGCATAACGAAAGCATGTAATTCGAAGAACAATGCTAACCCTAACACATCTAAGATAACTACGTTGCTCGCCATCAAAAAGGCTTCGAGTACGAGCAACGCATGAACAACGTGGGCAGGCTTGTGCTGCCTAGATCGCAAGATGCGATCTAGGCAGCATGGTGCTTACCGGAGAAACCCTCGAGACGAAGGAGTTGGCGATGCGCCGAGATTTGTTTGTGTTGAACGTTGGTTGTTGTTTATTCCATAAACCCTAGATACATATTTATAGTCCAAGGGACTTTCTAACGTGGGTGTGCACCTAACCGTGCACGGGTAAAACTCTAACTCTTAACAGACACGTAATCTAATATGTTACAGATACAAGGGCAAACTAGCCCAAACTTTGCATGTAAGGCCGATTCACGTATTTCTTCCATGTATATATTCTTCGAGTCCACCTTGATCGCGGCCCACCTCTGACTCGGTCAAATTCTGGTGATAACACATGCCCCCTGGTTTTGGAAATGACATTTCCAAAATCATTACGCTTTCCTTTCGCCGGGTCATGTCGTGGCAGAGCAAAAAACCGCCGCAGAATCCTCATCATGATGCCTTGCCCTCTCCACTTCTCCCCGCGGCCGTAAAATTTTCCTGCTAGGCAACATCTCCTCGGAAACTGCTGTGGCATTGAATTTCCCTCATATCCCCTTTATTTAACCGTTCTCAACAGCCTGCGCCTCCTTCGTCCTCCTCGACTTAGCCCAAAAAACCCTCTGTGCCACCATGTCTTCTTCCTCCTCCTCCGAGCTTTCTTACGGGTCCGATTCCTCCCGCGAGACGCCGCCGGAAATCCGTGCCCCAGAAAAATGGGACGAGGAGAGCCACGCCTCCTCCATTTGGTCCGAGGACGACAAGTCCTTGACCAGCGGGGACGAAGATCTTCAGTTCCTCGCCGACGGGGAACTGGAGTCAGAAAGCGAGGACGACCTGTTCCCCTGGGACGGCTGCCCCACCTCTGAAGAAGAGGAAGAGGAAGACGACGACGACGACGATGACTCCCTCGAGGGCTACCCGCCGGCGAAACGCCTCCGCATGTGGTGGGACGACGACAGCGGCGACGATGAAGACGGGGATGAAGCTCCCGTGGAGGGCTACGGGAGTAGCGACGAGGAGCCCATCGGCGGTAGTGCCGATGAGAGTTACGAGGATGATGATGAGGGCGGTGATGGCCCGTAGATTAGGATCTACTAGTATAGGCCTAGCAGTAGTAGATTGGTCAATAGACCCTTCTTTTGTTCTTCCTTCCTTGAGCAATCGGCTCTCCATTGTAAGAAATCCCAATACTAATGAAGAATTTCCCTTAACTTGATTTCGCCGATTTCTTTCATGCTGAGTTTGTCGACTGTTGGCCTAATCCATGCTTAATGACTGATGGCAACGCACCAGTTTCACGATAATCTGCGAGACAGGCCAATTTAGCCATCCCTCCAAGCTAGCCAGCTCTGCCGATGACGATGGCACAGCCGATCTTAGTAGGCTGGCGACTTGATCTTGAGCAGGCGTCTTTAAAAGAGCCCTGGAACTGTCTTGGATGCTCAAACTGATGACTCCGTAACAAAACACCACTCTCCAGACCAGTTGTGCCGTAGGGCTAGCCGATTCCAACCAAATCGGCTGCCCCCCGAGCCTTAATCAAGGCGAATCAGCCACATGTGCTGACATTAGCCTCAAATCATGACGTAGCCCCAAAGCAGAGAACCTTCAGGGTGAGCTGCCCCCCGAGCTTCTTCAATCTACTTCTTGCGCCTTGCAGGTCAGATCAGCTCCTTCCTTACCCTGATTTGCACGTCCATGCTGTTCTCAGCATTGTTCTTGGAGAGAAGATCCGAGCCATTGAACCATTGAACCACTCCATTGAGGAGTTCTCCCATCATAGTCTCTCTTCGTGGTCCACTTCCTGCTCCATTGACCCTCTGATCGTAACAGTTATGCATCGGCTTTTATATCCTTAAGTCGATGTCTGCTGCATCGGCTGTGCTCAAAAATTTTCGAATTTCAGAATTTTTACGGCCGACTTGTGCATCGGCCCCCATACTTCAATACCCATCCCCAAAGGATGAGACACTTCTACCGCATATCCTCGTGCTTTATCCACCTGGGTGCCCCCCCGAGCCGATTCTGTCAAGAGAATTGATGGTATCGGCTCGTTGGATAACATGTTGAACCCGGGCGAGAATGGATGGTGAGGATAATTTTGGCCGATTCTTTGGAATCGGCCTCCACGTTGCTTGCTCGGTGAAGGTTTTGTGATGCCCCTTCATAAATTTTTTGGGGCCGATCACAAGGATCCGCCTCGCCATGTTTGCTCATTGACGTGCTCTTGCTACACGTTCAGGCCGGTAGATAAAACCAGCCCAATCTCTGACTTTATCATGTTGGTGCGCTTGCTTGTCGTCCACCTTGAGTGCATCATATAATCGTGGAGCACTAAGCTTCGTCGGAAGAACGAGCACCATGTTTGTGCCGGCCGATGTTTCATCATCGGCTTTCCTTTGCTTGGGGCGCCACTCCATTTTCCGTGGACGACCCTCTTCATCCGAGGGTTCGCTGAACCTTCGCGGCCGGATCGGGCCTTGCCTTCCTCAATGTATGCAAGTATAACCTCTCGGCTTCCTCCGAGGCCGCGCAATCGTTGAACCCTGCGTTTACGGGAACGGCCGAGTCCATCGGGGCACCACCTTGGCCGGTGATACTGTCTTCTTCTTCTCCCTCGTCTTCGAATCTTCGAGATCTTTCAGCCGAGGGGACTCGGCTCGTTTGCTCCGTGGCGGGAGAGGCCCTAGGCGCTTGAATACGGACACGTTGGCTGCCTCCTTCTTCTTCGGTTGCATTCTGGGCAATTGCCGATTGTGGGCAATCGGCTCATTCCTGAATCCCAGCAGTGTCTGAAGAAGGGACAGTCCCAGTGCCTATCCTCGTCAACTCGCTCCCCCAGCTTTTCCTTGGCCCGGCGCTCGTGCTTCTCCTCATCATGATCATGCCGATGACGTCTCCTGTCGTCCCTAGCCAGACGATCTTCTTCATCATCGCCGTTGTATCGCCGGCGTTGGTCATACTGACTCACATACTTGTTGAGGAGGTGATCAGAGAGAGGTCGTTGATACCTTATGTTTTTCACCTCTCCCTCGTGACGTAGCGCTTGCCGTCTTGGCGGAGCCGATCGCGTGGAGCGGCTTCCTCTGTATCTTTGCTATGAGAGCAGCTGCCCTCATCTCCGTCATTACCAGAGTGGTGCCCAAGATCTACCATGTTGATTTTGCACGAGAAATCCGGCTGGCACCCTCCATGGTAAGTATAATCCACCATGTTTACGGCGGGGAAGGGGTGTGTGTCGACCTTCATGGCGTATTGGTTGAAAATCAACCGTCCGTTTTCTATCGCCATTTGGATCTGCTGCCGCCACACCCTGCGGTCGTTGGTGGTGTGGGTGAACGTGTTATGCCACTTGCGGTATGGCTTTCCGTTCAGCTCTTGCACCGTGGGGATCTTGTGGCCTTCGGGTACCTTTATATGCTTCTCGCGTGAGTAAGAGATCAAAAATCTGCTCGGTTTTGGTCACGTCGAAGTCGAACCCTTTTGGAGGGCCTTGTGGCTTCACCCATTTGCGAGGTCACGGGGCACGTCGCTCGAGTCCATTCAGCCACTTGCTACCTCTCGATCTCCCGCAGCACCTTCATCCTCGTACTGCCTCAACCGGGGTCTCCGCACGCTTGAATTTGTCCTGGTAAACATCCGGGTGGCGTTGCTCATATGCGGCGGCTTACGCACCATGTGCGCCAATGAAGGGTAGTACGCTGGGAGGCCACGTCCTTAATCGATGATGAGAGACCCACCACCGCCAACTCGACTTGCTTCTTTTTCACTTATATGAGCCGAAAAGCATCGGTTCCTAATGGTCTGAAGCGGCTGGACGTATTCGACACTTGTTTCCCAGCGCTACGTCGTACTTGCGCTAGATCGGCAATACCAACATCGGAAGCCTCCGAGTGATACTTGCTCATGGAGCTTGCTCTTCCAAGCTGCTTCCAAGTCCGGATGGAGTTCGGTGGCAGCGATGTGTACCACCCGAAAGCCGATCTGTGAGGGACTGTGCGAAGAACCTCACACGCAACTCGTCCGATCGTTGAGATCGTGCCCAGTTGTGCCAAATATCGGCTCACATGCTCGATGGAGGCTGGAACCATCCGATCCACTAAACTTTGTGAAGTCCGGGAGCCGATATTTGGGTGGTAGCGGGATCGGTTCGTAGTCGTTGGGGTACGGCTTGGTGTAGCCGAACGTCTTCCTTTTCGGCATCATGCCGAGCCGATCTTTCGAGATTGCACAAATCTGATCGGCTGTGATGGCTGAAGGTGTCGAACCCGAAGATTCGCCGGGGTGGCATACTTGACCAGCCATGCTTGCTTTTCCGGTTCTAAGCCAAGCTGCGGGAGCTGGGCTGTGGAGGTTTGTCGGAGTGGCGTATTTAGCTAGCCACGTTTGCTTCTCGGGATCGGCTCCCGACGTTCCTCCTGCCGTTCCGGAGGCCCACGAGGTTGCAGCACTGGTTCGAGAGTGCCCGGGCGTTGCGGTCCGGTACGTATGCGCACGCGTATCCGTGCGGGATCTCCTTGGGTGCCTCGGGTAGGAATTGGTAGTCACTAGGATCACCACCAATCTTGTAGACGACGTATGCCGATGAGTTCGGCGGTTCCGGTGCTGCCCATGCGAACGGCTGGGGCTGGAGTGGCATCTCTCCTTTGAAAGTCCCCGAGGCTGGTCCCGACGGAGAATACCGGTGGCTCATGACTTCTGGACCACGCGCGAGCGACACGCTCCAAGGTGTTCACCGAGGCTCTCGAGTGGCGGTGCGGCGAATGAGCCACCATGTAGTTGATTTCTTGCCGCGGCGACTCGGTGCGTTCTTCGACGGGGCGGAAAGGTCCACTCCATCGAGTGCGCCTTCGGGTGTGAAACCCTTCCACCGACGCCATGGGAGCGGGTTCGGTGGAAAGAGCCGATGAGTTCGGCTTCGAGGGTTGCCTTGATCTCGTCATGTTTCTTCTTGAGTTCATCGGGCGAGATCCTCGTACGTGACCGGAGTGTCTTCCGCCATCTCGGATGTAGATGGCGATGTTGTGGATGTCGAAGGTCGTCCCACCGGCGTGCCGGAATGTGTTGACGTCGAAACCCCGGCGGGCGGAGACGGTCAACACGGTAGAGCCGGGAACAACTAGGGCTGCGGCTGGCCCCGATCCCTCGGAGCGACGGCCCGCAAAGCCTCCTGGTCGCACGTCCGATGCTATCGCAAGGGCGTGCCACCTGACCTATACCTGAGTCGGGGAAGGTGTGGATGATGCCTCGCTTAGTTTCCTGCATGGCATACACGTAAACATTAAATACGAGCCTCGATTGGCTCTCAGGTTATCCTGTGAATCGGCTCAAAGAGCCGATCCACCCATGATTCGGACGAGGTGTCCGAATATATGGTGGTCCTGCTTGATCAAGATAAAGCTAATTAGATCTACGACGATTTAGGGTTTTCACCGCATAATCGGATCATCCTACTCACGATTGGGCCTCGCGCTCGCGCACGGTGACCGTAAGCCGATCCTAGACGAGGGCCTAAAAACCAACACGAGGTTGATCCCGGAACATCCTTTCTAGGGCTAGCAAACGCCACCCTACACGCCACTGGATCCTCCAACCCTTTGTAAGGCCTAACTATTGCGGATGTTAAACTAATCCTTGATGAAACAAGGAGCAATCGTAACGGATCAGATCTACTAAACTATGATCAAGCGGGGTGCCGCCCCTACACCTAAGATAGGTGTAAGGGCGGCTAGATGTGCAAGGGTTGCATAACGAAAGCATGTAATTCGAAGAACAATGCTAACCCTAACACATCTAAGATAACTACGTTGCTCGCCATCAAAAAGGCTTCGATACGAGCAACGCATGAACAACGTGGGCGGGCTTGTGCTGCCTAGATCGCAAGATGCGATCTAGGCGGCATGGTGCTTACCGGAGAAACCCTCGAGACGAAGGAGTTGGCGATGCGCCGAGATTTGTTTGTGTTGAACGTTGGTTGTTGTTTATTCCATAAACCCTAGATACATATTTATAGTCCAAGGGACTTTCTAACGTGGGTGTGCACCTAACCGCGCACGGGTAAAACTCTAACTCTTAACCGACACGTAATCTAATATGTTACAGATACAGGGGCAAACTAGCCCAAACTTTGCATGTAAGGCCGATTCACGTATTTCTTCCATGTATATATTCTTCGAGTCCACCTTGATCGCGGCCAACCTCTGACTCGGTCAAATTCTGGTGATAACAGCATGATCATATGAGTTTCAAAATACTCATAGTTAGTTTTATTCAAATAGTTTGAACTATAATTCGTAATGTAAATGGATTTAGTTTTATGATATTCCATATACTTAATAAGTTATGATTTAAATAAGAATGTTTGGCATTTATGCACTTTAGACCCTGTGGTTTACCTTATTTGGTAATAAGTTTAGAAGTGAATTAAATTATACACAAAGGTAGTTGCTAACTTTTAAGTGTTAATAAGTTAGGGTTTGATTCTTAAAGAATGTGTTGTTGTAAAGCTAATTCCATTTGATCTAATCCATAGATCAAATCATCTCTACCAAAATAAGGTTTTAGCAAAGATCACGGTGAATTTTATAGCGCTTGACTTGATGATCTACTTCAATTCCAACAAGTCAAGTGAAACTTCGATTCTTGTGGTAAGTTTTATTTGAAAGCGCGAAAATTCCCCGGATTTTCTATGCATGAATGCAATGCACACTTTGGTGTTCTCTTATTTTGTTGCCTCTAAACCACGGGATATTACAGACCTCTCCCCTTAAAGCCGAACTTCGTCCCGAAGTTCAAACGCTCTCATGTTTCGGAATGTTGAAATATCTTGAACAGATCACCATCCTTCAACTCCATGGTGATCACACTAGATATAGTGAAATATATCCCTTGTCCAGATCCTTCATGTAGTCTTCTGATGTCTGGCACTGATACTTTCTTCAATCCTATGATTTCTTCCAATACTCTAAGCTTATAGGCTTACTCTTCAAAGATTCTTGGATTAGGACATCTTATTGTGTTAATGGACTTTACTAATGGTTGTGGTGACATCTTCCTATTTGGTTACCCAAAGCTTGGTTCTACCATTGCGGTAATCCAGTTAACGGTGTAATATGGCACTACGATTTACCAGTTGTGATACTCAAACCTTAATTTTAAAAGATTTATTTAAGGTAGGGGATTGTTTTCCCTTACTACCATAACGAAAGTAATGGTACTTGGTAAGGTATTACGATAGGCATGGTCCTGGTTGTTTAGTCCTACGAATGGATTAGACTCATTTAGTCCATCCAATCATGGCTTCTAGTTTTAAGCTAGTTATCTACCTTTTGGGTTCTTTAGGTTCCATGAAAGGAATTTTTTCTAATAATCATTAGTTTTGATATAGTCAAACCCTTTGATCTTTTGTTTTCTTAGGCTTTGATTGTCCTTCGATATCTTCTTCCTCCAACTTCATTATCTAAAACTTACTTAAGTTCTCTTGGTTTCGAGTAATTACAATTATCCACTTAAGTTAAGGTCTAACCCTTACTTCCTCGAGATATGAACCTCGGCTTCGAGTCCGACAACCTCCCGAGAGTACTTTTATATGGGTACTTCACGACAACCTTATAAAAATAAGATCGGACTTCCTCTCAGTTCAGACCTTTTTCTCCGTCTATCATACTCCAAATCATATTTTAATACTTCTCCTTCAACCTTCCTCTCCCCCTTGGAGTTTACGATGATCTTCAAACTTCCTTTCTTCTAATCATTAAACTCCAAGGTTAGAAGTTTAGTCTTGGTTTAACTTGTAGTTTGTACTTTTCTAGAGTCTCACGAAGAATTCTTTGTGGTGTATCCACTCAGTTGTGGGTATCCATTATGAATCCTCCAATTAAAAAAAAATTTACCAGCTACGAGATACCAGCTGTGAAATACTAGCTGCGGAATCCCCCTTTCTTTTAGGTAAAGAAATGTTCAGGCTGTGGCTATCTGGTACCACATTGCGAGACTACCTAGTACCGAGATCTAGCTTATTGGATACCAGATTGTGGCTATGTTGTGGTTGTCAATATCTACCTACCAGCTGTGGCTACTTACATAGCTTTAGTTAAGCTATACCTCACTTTACATTCTTTCTCTTCATGGTTATCCTATATCATCTGCGGTCCGATGATACCAGTGCGACTTCACTTGTCTATTTTCCTTCTTCTATAATGAATATGGCTCTACTTCTACTTGCTCCATATTCACTATTTTCTCACTTTCATGGTACTTCATGTTGAAGTACTCCTTAATTAAGGATAAAAGTGAGTTTGATTGGTCCTTCCATCAGATTGTTGTGGTTACTTCCCACAATTTTACTTCCTTCTTCTAGTGAGCCTTCATCCTGTCTTCAAAATCTTCAGAATTCGTCACTTCCTCACACGAATACCTTTACCCTCTAGACCTATAACATCAAGTAAGAGCTTGATATTGCAACATGCATTTGCATATCAAAGTCAAACTTCATGTATGGATCTAGTCAAACAATGAAAATCCAATAAAATCCAAGAAAATCCAGCTTTGTGCTTATAATACACATCCTTATATGCCTGAATATAATAATTGGGTAAGACATCCCTAAACATCAGGATCAGATGTGTAGTATATAACACCACATTACATGGATTTAGGTCGTGATACTTAGCACGAATACGTGAATTTCTACTATTTGTCTCAACATTTATCTTAATTGCACATTTGCAATGAGACAAACTTGAAACAAAATGGCCTGGGATAGTTGAAGTTAACCTAGTTTTGTTTGGAAGTACTAACAAAGTAGTATACCATATATATGTGCTATTGAGGACTACTTCCTACAATATAATTAGTTCTAACATGTCTACTCTAAACACATGATTGTTTAGAATATACCACCTATAACTCCCGGATTTCTCTATGTGACATGCTCTCAATAAGCCTTCTTTAAATTAAGGACTATGGTTTTAACATACTTGGTACAGTTATTAGGATTTTAAGGCCTAAGCTTTCGAACTATTCCTTAAATCCTACTCCTTATCACACTCTTGTAATTCACTTATGATGTTCTACTCCATCACATCATGACTCTCAAGTGAATCATATATGGTTACCAACTTTACCATGAAAAGTAGAGTTGTATAACTCCTATCACTCTTCCTTACCTCCTAGGATTGACTCATCATAGACATATAGTACCTTATATAACTTATCTCCCTTACTTAACATCAGTCATTTGACATTTTAAATGATTCTTACTTAACCATAACTTGCGTTGGTATACTTCTTCCAATAGGATATCTTCTTTATGGTTGTATCCTCTCTTTGGACTACCATGTGTTGTATACCAACTGTGGTCTACTACCACCCTTTATCTTAAGCTTCAATGGTGTTCTAGTTATTTGGAATGAAGCAAGATAACTAACTAATTTTACTTAAGAAAGATAGATAAGAAGAATTGACTCAAGTGTGTCAGGATTATTCTCAAGTGAATACCCATCTCAAGTCAAAAGAATATTTGGTTTAGCATAGTTGACTTAGCTAATACCACTTCCTATAGACACTACCAAACCTATAGGTCTCCTTTAAAGGGTTTTAATCCTAGGGTCAAAGCATTTTCTTTGATACCAGCTGTGTTGACCCAGCGTACCACTGCATGGTGTAGTACACAAGTCGTTGACATAACACAAGTGAAACACCGTTCCACTCATATTACATCTCTCGAGTGGTACAACGAAACATATGCGAGTCCAAGGTATGTCTATAGAAGTACACAAAGCTGTTTACATAAGATCAACACAACCTCCTACTTTACAGTGAGGTAAATCTTCAAATAAAGCTCCAGAAGAACGACTCGTAGTCTATCTTATTGCTAACTCAAGCTTAAGAGCTAATTGGCTTGCTATAGAAATCTAGCTACTTAGGTGCTAGGATTAGGGAAAGGTTCCCTTCTATTACTAGCCTAGGTTTCCATTATAGCTGATGCAGAAGTTGACTCCATTGACTTCTTTGATTGGATTCTTCATCTTGTTGCAGTTGACTCCTTTGTCTTCGAGTTCCACGGTAGTTTCTCCTTCGGTGCTTCCATCTAAGAAGGTGTTTCAAATGGGAGGGAATGAGTACGAGCGTACTCAGCAAGTTCATATTAGGAAATAGGTGTATCATGCACTAGCTACAGCCATAGACCAGAAAGTCATAGGCCAATGCAAGTTTTCATAAACATTTCTTCAAAAGGTTTATTTTATTCTGAAAACTATGCCCGTCGATCTTCACGAGGTTGAACAGAACTTTGTGGAGTTCCTTTCTGCCGCGTTCGCAGTTCCCTTCCCGGAACAGGGAGTGACAGTCACAATTCAGTATCCTCTGCAGAGGTGCGTTACTTTTCCCATAAGAGAACTTATCCTTGATACCAACCGGGTGATCGTTCCCGTCCACACTTCCTTGGTGTGGGGCCAGGTGTAAGGTCCAAGCCAATCACTGCCTTCTCCGCGACCCTGCAAACCCACCCTTTTGTCCACCCGTACACCCCCAGTAGACTTCTCCCGATAATACGGCTTTACTCACGGTGCACTTTGGACAATCCATCATAGATCATAGAGCCCGACATCACACACGGATGGGGATTTAAAAGGCTATCCCAACCTACGGCAGTGCCTCCAACACCCCGCGGCTCTACCAATCCGTTGGCGTGCAGAAGGGAAAGATACAGCTGACTTCCCCAGGCCATTATAGATCTTATGGTCAACGCGATATGTACGGCGCTAGAATCACTGGACGGCATTGGTACTTAGTCCTAGATGAGTAGTACCCATGCAATGGAACCTCCACCATATCAACACATACCATGGTTCCATTGCCCACCACATAGTCGTATTCATAATTGTAAAATAATACTTTTCTTTTCAATGCATGAGTGATAAGTATAGTACTTTGCATATAGTTTGATACAAATAATCAAATGACATGAGCAAGCGATGAACTTGCCTTTCTTGACTGCAAGATTATGCGGGCAAAAGCTTCGATACGTGATAACTCCAAATGCTGAAATACCATCATCGTCCGGTAAGGACAATGTTTAAAGAACTAGCAAAGATGCTATAATGCATAATATGAGATGCAATCGTCCCGAGCGTAACCTAACCTCGATGATTTAGGATGTATGAGTTGTAAAGATTTCTTTAGGGTTGGTTGCACTTTTAGAATGGTTCTCAAACAAGGTTCTTATTAGGGTTTGGTTATAAGACTAGCATATACAAGTGATATAATACATCATAACAATCATACACACTAATAATAGTGGTGGAATAATATGTAAAGAACAGTTGTCAATTTTAAGTTCTACAGATGGTTGATGATTACTTATACTATACTTCAAAAGAATAACTTTTGAAGAACATGTTAATTAAGAAATAATTAGTATTTCAAAGAAGGATTAAGCTTCTAAGGTTTGATTGACATGTTACTTCAAAAGAATAACTTTTGAAGAACAGGTTAAATAAGAACATGAACTACTATACATAGGAGCTATGGCTTTCTAGGGTTTACTATAGGATTCAATTAAGTTTACTATTAGGAACTAGTTGGTTCTTAACTTGGAATGGATTTCTATATAACAAGTATTGGTAGATTTATTGCTATTAAGGTTTACTATGGCTTCACATTTGCTTTACTAAATAATTCCTAATGGTTCCTAAACTAAGTGACTTATCATTTCCTAAGTAGGGTTTAGTTGGATAGGAGCATGTTATGTGATTTGCTTCACAAAGTTGGTATTAGGTTTATTATTATGGTGCTACTAAATTATGATGGTTGAGGTTGATCCTAATGGTATGGTATATAGTAGTAGGGATCAATAGTACTAATTCAATTAACAAGTTAGGGTTTATATCTAGGTGGCACTAGTGGATCATATAGGTTTTAATTAAGAATAGGAACATGAAATGATAATCTCATGTGACTTGGTTTATGCTAGTGGATTATGAGCATGCATTCATTGGTTTCTTAGTAGGGTTTTATATGTCAAGTAAATCTCACATGATCACATGTGACACATAACTAGGGTTTTAGAGTTGCTTCTAAGGTGGAATGATCACATGGGTTAAATCTTTAGGGTTTTAGAATTGAAACAATTTGAGATGATCACATGAAATAATGGGTTCAAGGTCTTACTTATATTAGAACTAGGGTTTCTAAATTATGGTACAACTCTTAAAATGATAATTGGCAATATAGGTGTGGTTACTAATTGCTTTGAAACAAAATCGGTAATGGTTTGACATTTTATTAGTTTTCACAAGGATTTGTAATTACTTAAGAAAGTAGAAAATAACAATTTTCAAATTAGGGTTTATGAATTATCACTAATATTTTAAGTAAATGAAACATGATCATGAAACTAATCTTAATATTTTATTTAGTTACTTGAATAGTTAAAATTTAATTTTGGAACTTCACTAATTATTGAATTCAAATTGTATTTTAAACAAATGAAATGGCATAATTAATAAGGTTAAAAAATAAGTGAATTTTTATTTTGACACACATTTTTGTTTTATATTTTATTTGAATAGAGTTTATTTTTGTGAGAATTTTGATATATTATTCATATTTTTCTGAGTTGAAATGAATTTTACATGATTTTACAAAGTTTCAGCATTTTTCTGGAATTTGAAATAACTAACAAATACTAACTGTACCGGTTCATGTCTAGCCATAGAGACAGACAGTGGGACCTAAGTACACGTTAGATGCCACGCCGACAAGGACTCGGTCAAAGTTGACCGAGGCCTTTGACCTCACCGACGTTTAAACGCCGGCGGCCGAGCACGGTGGCGCCGCTGATTTAGGGCTCCCCTGGATGCGCGACTAGGTGAGTTCGAACGAGTACCGCAAGGCGAAGCGAATGGTGGTGGTGGTTTCCGCGGGGACTCATCGGAGCGTCGCCGGGAAAGGGAGTACTGCGGCGGTTTACTCCGGCGAGAATCGACTCGGAGGCTACGGGATGCGAAACTCAGAACTAATAGGTGCAGGAGGTGCGCAAACTCACCCTGAAGCTCAAGGTGTGGTCAGCTCCGGCGATTGTTGACGGAGACGATGGCGATTGAGCTTTTCTCGCGAACCCGAGGGAAAGGGAACGCCGAAATTTCTTCTCCTCCTCGGCTCCCCTTGATGCTCTACTCCTTCAGAATGAACTACGAGGTCAGGCGCGTCGAATGAGCTGCGCCATGGCCTCCAAGATGACCTCCATCGACGGCGTCGTGCTCGACACCGGCGAACAGTGGAGGAAGAATGTGAGAGCTAGAGAGGGTCTGGGAAGAAATGGATGGGCCGCGAAGGATTAGGGTTGCAATACGGAGCTTGTGGTGCTTTTATAGCGCTCAAGGTGGTCTGGTTCATCGGCTCGCCGGCGGTACTGGCCGAGATGCAATGGCGACGGTGAGCTGCATACGGGCGCGAATCTTGGCGCTAATGGATAGGACGGACGCGAGAGAGATTGGGCGCGGTTCTCAGATGGTCTGCGACGTCCAGGGTCGTCCTTATCGCCGTCGAGGTCGTGGCCTACTGGCATCGCAGCGCTGTCGTGCTCGGAGACGACGACGACGAAGCTTTTCTCCTCGCACGATTTTTAAAGACACCGAAACGGTATTTGGTTCGGGCTGGGCTGCACTTGGGCTGTGGTGGTGGGTTGGTTGTTGGGATGCTACGGTGCTTGAGGTCCACCGAAGTAAGTCCTCCTCTCTTCTATTTCCTTTTCATTTTCTGTTTTTATTTTCTGTTTTGAATTTTGTTATTTGAATTCCAATCTGATTTCTATTTTGTTTTGCGGGTTCTAAACTATTTGAATATCAACATAAATTGATAATAATGCTTACTGTATTATTTTGTTGTTTAAATAAACATTGAATTTTTTATTGGAGTGATATGTTGTGAGGTTTAATTAAAATGGACATGGTTTAGATATTTATCTAAATTTCTTTTTAATTTAGGAACAAATTCTATTTAAATGAATTGAAATTCCTAACATGTGCATGGTGAACATATTCTATTGTGCTAGTGCTCATTCATAGTGATTACTCACATATAATTTAATTATATCTAGGGTTTAACAAATGGAATAGGATATGGAATTGGTTCATGATTTTATGTGGAGAATTATTCCTAAGGTTTTAAGAAGATGGTTAAGAAAGTTCTATAATCACTAATCTGGTTTTAGTAAACTTTAGCTTGAACTAATTAAGATGGATCCTATGTTTATAATTAGCAATGCATTTGCTAATGATGGTTTAATTTATAGAACACTACTTCATTTGGTCTACTAGGATGGAAAGGTAGGGTTTAATATTTTATGTGAAGTGATTCCTATGTGAAAGGTTTAGGGTTGTGGTGATGCTTCACTAATTGAAGTATTAAATAGGCATGAGGCATGGCAGGGTTATAATTATAATCCAAAGTAATCCATGGGTTGGAATTCACATGTAGTTTAGGGTTTAAGTTGTGACCACCAATATGATACACAACTAGAATTAGGATATGGCATAAGCTTTGGTTATGTTTTACTAATGGGACATGGCTCTCACCTCCAAGTTTAAAGGTTGGTTTGAACAAGTAGAATTTAATACTACTCTAATATTCTTGTATGAACATGGCTATGGTTAGTATTATAACTTCTCTCACTTCTCAGTGTCTTGGAATAGACTAAGGTCCTACTCAAGAGATGATGATATGATCCTCTAAATAGATGGTTTGCCTAGGAATTCTACCTTGGTATCTTCTGTAGCTTGTTCTTCAGGAATCCGATAAACCCGCATCTTGTGGTATGCCTCCACCTCCTAGCTTCTTCATCTTGATCCTAGCTAATGTATGGAGTGGCTCTATGTGTGTGTTTCCTTGCATCATGCTACAAGATGACTAAATGGATGGAGGGTGTGGCTCTATTTATAGGCTTGGGCAAGCTCTAGTATCATGACACATAGGTGGTGACTCTTGTGTTGGTGTGATGAGTAAGGTGCTTGGTTGTCATGCCCTTATCCATAGCAATCCTTTGAGCATGAGGTGGCAAAGCTTGGAAAGCAAGTCATGTAGATATTTTCATCCTATGTGGCAAGATCATTATCCTCTCATATGATTTATTTTTGGATAGCCAAGTGGCATTTGTTACTAAATATCTTGTGGATGGTTTTTATTATTGTGGATGAGTCACTATATCATATTGTATTGGACTTATATTATAATATTGGTGAAAAGGTTAATGTTGAGGGTTATTTCTCAAGTTTGGATAGTTGGTGTTTGAATTCACCAAGGCATGATCATATGAGTTTCAAAATACTCATAGTTAGTTTTATTCAAATAGTTTGAACTATAATTCGTAATGTAAATGGATTTAGTTTTATGATATTCCATATACTTAATAAGTTATGATTTAAATAAGAATGTGTGGCATTTATGCACTTTAGACCTCGTGGTTTACCTTATTTGGTAATAAGTTTAGAAGTGAATTAAATTATACACAAAGGCAGTTGCTAACTTTTAAGTGTTAATAAGTTAGGGTTTGATTCTTAAAGAATGTGTTGTTGTAAAGCTAATTCCATTTGATCTAATCCATAGATCAAATCATCTCTACCCAAAATAAGGTTTTAGCAAAGATCACAGTGAAGTTTATAGCGCTTGACTTGATGATCTACTTCAATTCCAACAAGTCAAGTGAAACTTCGATTCATCGTGGTAAGTTTTATTTGAAAGCGCGAAAATTCCCGGATTTTCTATGCATGAATGCAATGCACACTTTGGTGTTCTCTTATTTTGTTGCCTCTAAACCCGGGATATTACAGACCTCTCCCCCTTAAACCGAACTTCGTCCCGAAGTTCAAACGCTCTCATGTTTCGGAATGTTGAAATATCTTGAACGGATCACCATCCTTCAACTCCATGGTGATCACACTAGATATAGTGAAATATATCCCTTGTCCGGATCCTTCATGTAGTCTTCCGATGTCCGGCATCGATACTTTCTTCAATCCTATGATTTCTTCCAATACTCTAAGCTTATAGGCTTACTCTTCAAAGATTCTTGGATTAGGACATCTTATTGTGTTAATGGACTTTACTAATGGTTGTGGTGACATCTTCCTATTTGGGTACCCAAAGCTTGGTTCTACCAAACTGTGGTAATCCAACATACGGTGTAATATGGCACTACGATTTACCATCTGCGATACTCAAACCTTAATTTTAAAAGATTTATTTAAGGTAGGGGATTGTTTTCCCTTACTACCATAACGAAAGTAATGGTACTTGGTAAGGTATTACGATAGGCATGGTCCTGGTTGTTTAGTCCTACGAATGGATTAGACTCATTTAGTCCATCCAATCATGGCTTCTAGTTTTAAGCTAGTTATCTACCTTTTGGGTTCTTTAGGTTCCATGAAAGGAATTTTTTCTAGGGATTTCTATTTTCGTGCCCTCGGTTCCTTAGTTGTGCTCAGTTTTCCCCAGCCCCTTAGTTTTTCCTCAGTTTTACCCTAGCCTTTGTCTGAAGACCCGCAGAAGGAGCTCAGACGGAAGGAATCCGTTTATTTGGACGTTCCGACGTGTTGCGCCGCGTCGTCCGTGGGGCCGCGTCGTGTGGGGCCGCGTCGCGTGGGGCTGGTAGAAAGGGACCGCGTGGGACGTGACGAGAAGCGTTTGGTTGCACGTGAGCAGGAGCTGGGTTTTGTCTCTCTCGGCCCAAATTGGCATTTTTAAGAGCACCTTTTCCCCTCTTTCTCTCTCTGTCTTTTTCACCAAATTAGTATCAAATCTAGAGAAGCTTCTATTTCTCGTCTTTCTTCAATATGGCAAGCAAATCTAGTAGCAAATCTCTGGGGTTATTTATGCCTTTTGGCCCTCGTTTTTTGCCCAATATGGCAGCAAATCTAGTAGCAAATCTAGAAGCTATTATATGATAAATTCACAGCAAAGATAATCATAAAACTAAGTATAATACATAGGTAAACCGCATACAGCAGACCTAAAAGCAGCCAATAACATTGTTAATGTTCACGACAAACTAAGCTGCAAAAATATACAAGATCACGCACGCAATGTATGGACAACAAGAAGATTAGGATGAATGAATTTGTTCTTCATTCCTCCTCATATATTTCTCCGTCGCTCCATTCGTGCAATTCCCCAAGGAAATATTCATTGAACTCCTTCCGTCTCGCAGTAGTGAGGCCAATACATCCTCCAAACGGTATGGCCTCGTGTTCATTTCTCAAACCGTAGAATCCTATTCTATCCACACGTAGTGGCCACTCATCCCGTGCATTTGTATCATGAGAGTACGCTCCGATATAACCCAAATCCGTGTAGTAGATGCTCGCCGAGTTGAAGTGTCGGTACACTCCGGTGTCGACGGAGATACACCGGATATAATTCACGAAGAAGGCATTATCGCCAATGTTAGTGACCGGATGGAGAGAGCGGCTCCGAGTGTCCACACGGTACACCAATGGTTTGCCCGCCAAAGCCGCGCCGACCAACAACACAAGCAGCAGATCACCATCCGACTTCACAAGGTAGAACTTCGACGTCCAAGTTCTGGAAATGAAATTAGTGTCTCCATCTTGACGAGTGCTCGCGCGCTCGCTGCAACCGTATATTGGTGCACACTATTCTTCCGATCTCAAAATTGTCCGCAGCTATTGCATACAGTTCACCATTGAACGGGGTAATGCAACGGAAACCATGGTTCTTGATCGAAAATCTTCCTTCTCCCCAATCCCCATCTTCATTTATATCCTTAGTTGGAGTGCTCTCATCGACCCAACCAATTACCGGCGGGTAATGTGTGGCAACGAAGACCATAGTCGGGGATTTGATAACAGCGATCGATTTCGAAAAACGAGATGGCATCTCGCGCTCAAACATCGTGTTCGATTTCTTTGTGAGTGGGTTCAGCAGCCGTATCTTGTGCGGTGGGTTCTTCTGAGCAAGCACGATGACGCCACGGGAAAAGCCGACGAAGTAGAATCTAAAATATATTGAAAAGATAACATTCAGCACTAAGATTGAAAATAAGATCTATGGTGACGCCACGGGAAAAGCCGAGGAATTTGAACCTTGCACGAACTGCAGATAGATCTATGGTGACGTAGCGGGATGTGCCGAGATGGAGGAAGGTGAACTCAGCGGCGCGTGGAAGGGCGTGGTGTAGCATGATCCATTCGTGCAAGTGCACGTCGGGATCAGGTAAACCTGAGCGCCAATTTCTACAGACTTGCCTCATAGCAGAGTAGCTGTCCACGTACTCCTCTTTCGCCAATAAGCATTCGCCGATCTTGTGAAGTGGTCCGTCAGCCGTGAGACCGGCCCGGCTCACCGGAGGCGCCGCGCTTGGATGCGCCGCCCTCGGATGCGCCGCCCTCGGAGGCGACGGGCTCGGCGGCGACGGGCTCGGCAGCGACGGGCTCGGCGGCGACGGGCTCGGCGGCGACGGGCTCGGAGGCGACAGGCTGGGAGGCGACGGGCTCGGAGGCGACGGGCTTGGGGGCGATGGCCGCCGGCGCATTCTTCTTCTCCATCGCCCGGCGAGGGGAGGGCTCGTACGGCGGTTGGGGTTTTTTGGAGAAGTTGATGGGACGTGAGAGGGGTGGTTTCGTGCGTGAGCGATAATGAGACGTATCGTGTGCGCAGGGAGGGAGAGAGGGGCTTACGCGTCCTAAATGCGACCCGCGTCAACAATGGCACGTCTTCCACGTCCGCACCGCGACACGCGTCAACAATGGCACGTCTTCCACTTCGCACCGCAACACGCGTCCTCGAGTCTAACCCCGGAAATTTAGATATACTCATGTATACCCTCGAGTCATATACTAGCATTTTTTGTATGCTCGGTTTTCACCTTGAGTGCTAATACCGGCTAGTGCAATATACTCAGTTTTACCCTCAAGTGGCTGGTCAACAGAGAGTCAACAAATGGGATTAACTAGTTAAATGAGTTATTTAATGTGCAAAAAATTCCGAAAAGGAGTGGCACTTACTCATGGAGTCTTTACCACAAATTTCCACTTCTCAAATCATAGATAAATCGTAGATAAATCAAGTTTCACCACAAATTGCCACTTCTCAAATCACCTAGTAGCTATGAAGGTGCATGGTTTTCCATAATAAGCCCTACCCAAAACAGACTTTCCCCGAAACATACCTTGTCCGAATGAGACCATAATTTTCACACTCATGTAGATTTGTATTGCAAATAGTTTGAGGTAGGCCAAGATGGGTTTCATTGTACAAAACACGCATTTTCCATTTTTTAAATCTCATATTTGAATCCCTTAGTCCGTTTACTACTCACTTGCCCTTGGTTTCTTGATACTACTCAATTTTGCCCTCTCCCTTCACAAACTCTCACAGTACGCCCAACATTGCCCCGATTGGTCTAGCCCATGCCACGCGGATCGTGCCCGACGACCGTTGATCGTATGATCTAACGGGCAGGATAACCCCTATCTCTCTCTCCGGTCGGGGCCACCACCCTCTCTCTCTCTCGTCGTCGGTTAGCTTCACGCAAAGTTTGGTTTTCTCGCATTATTTTTCACGAGCTAAATTATAAACTCTTTTTAGGCATTACTTTTCACGCAAAAATGATAAACCATCACCGATTTGTTGTAGCCATTACTTTTCACGCACAAAAATGATACACCATCACCCATTTCGTGTACCCATTACTTTTCACGCAAAAAATGATAAACCATCACCGATTTTGTTGTAGCCATTACTTTTCACGCACAAAAATGATAAACCATCACCGATTTGTTGTAGCCATTACTTTTCACGCACAAAAATGATACACCATCACCCATTTCGTGTAGCCATTACTTTTCACGCAAAAAATGATACACCATCACCCATTTCTTGTACCCATTACTTTTCACGCAAAAAACGATAAACCATCACCGATTTCTTGTAGCCATTACTTTTCACGCACAAAAATGATACACCATCACCCATTTCGTGTACCCATTACTTTTCACGCAAAAAAATGATAAACCATCACCAATTTTGTTGTAGCCATTACTTTTCACGCAAAAAAATGATAAACCATCACCGATTTTGTTGTAGCCATTACTTTTCACGCACAAAAATGATAAACCATCACCGATTTGTTGTAGCCATTACTTTTCACGCACAAAAATGATACACCATCACCCATTTCGTGTAGCCATTACTTTTCACGCAAAAAATGATACACCATCACCCATTTCTTGTACCCATTACTTTTCACGCAAAAAACGATAAACCATCACCGATTTCTTGTAGCCATTACTTTCCTTTTAGGCATTACTTTTCACGGTAAAATGATAAACTATACCCCCACAACGGTCGTCTCCTCCTTAATTTATTGTGTATAAACCCCCACAACGGTCATCTCCTCCTTATTTTATTGTGTAAACCCTACAACGGTCATCTCTCCCTTATAGGTCATCTCTCCCTTATAAACACCCACACGGCCATCCCTTGTGTCAATAGGTTCTGCCTCTCTCTTCTTTTCGTTCACATACACTTTATCCATTGCCATGGCTTCCACGTCTCGGACGCGGACCGGAAGGGGAAGGGGAAGGGGAAGGGGAAGGGGAAGTGGATCATCATCATTGCCACCACCACCGTCAACACCGCCATTGATCATAGAGGAGTTCTTCATCGTCGTCTATGAAGACCCTTTGGTCAAGAAGGTACGTACGCGTTCCCACATATATGATGCATGTGATTAATTATGGGCATGTTCTAAAAAACCTTTAATTTCAAGGGTTCCCTAATTTCAAACGATCGGCGCTCGATCTCTTTGCAGGAACTCCCAAAAAAATTTGCGGACTATCTTGACTGGCAAGGAGCCAGCTAAGGTGTATCCGCGAGCAGCCGATCGCGGTCCTCGTCTCCGGACCGTGGAGGTCCTATTTGACGGACAAGGCCGGATGTACCTCGACAAGGGCTGGGAGAAATTCGCCATCGCGCACGGTGTGGATTTCGGCTGGTTCGTACACTTCAAATATGAAGGCGATGATGTGCTCACAGTGAAGGTGTTCGACGGAACAATGTGCAGGAGGTACTACTACTCAGACGACGAAGATACTGACGATGAAAGCGACGACGACGTGAAGCCATGCATCCATCCCCTTTAGATAATGGGATCCCTTAGATAATTAAGGGGATTATGACCAAGAATATATATGTAGCTTCATATGCATCGATTTAGAGATCTAGCTATTTTCTATATATTATGCATGTAAAAAATAATATCGCATTTCCACTATTATTCGAGCACCACATCCTCCAAACGATGCCGATGCCGATGCCGATATCGGCATGGTCGAAACGGCTATGCTCGCCGCCACCTGCTAGGTCAACGTCGGGATGCACAATGTTTAGCATAAGAGTCACTTTAGATTAAGCTGCGAAAATGGGCTGAGGCGACCCCTACGGAGCGGCTCTATATTATATTCTCTAAATAAAATAGACGACCACGGCGGTCATTGGCTGCGGAGGCCCCACGGAGCGGCAATATATAATTTTCTATAAATAAATAGACGACCCACTGGTCATTGGCTGCGGCAGCCCCATAGAGCGGCCCCATTTGTCATTGGCAGCACCGCGTATACAATCGGGAAATAAAACGGCCCACGCGTCGGCCGGTAGATGGATCCACCCGTCGGCACGAGACGGTCGGCGAGGAACCGACCTCACGGTAACGGTAAGGCCTCTGACCTGACGGCAACCCGCGTCTTCGAGGGGTTTCAAACTAGAGGGAGGGGAAAACTGAGGAAAAACTAACGAGCTGGGGAAAACTGAGTACAACTAACGAAGCAGGGGCACGAAAATAGAAATCCTTTTTTTCTAATAATCATTAGTTTTGATATAGTCAAACCCTTTGATCTTTTGTTTTCTTAGGCTTTGATTGTCCTTCGATATCTTCTTCCTCCAACTTCATTATCTAAAACTTACTTAAGTTCTCTTGGTTTCGAGTAATTACAATTATCCACTTAAGTTAAGGTCTAACCCTTACTTCCTCGAGATATGAACCTCGGCTTCTGGTCTGACAACCTCCTGAGAGTACTTTTATATGGGTACTTCCCGACAACCTTATAAAAATAAGATCGGACTTCCTCTCAGTTCAGTACCTTTTTCTCCGTCTATCATACTCCAAATCATATTTTAATACTTCTCCTTCAACCTTCCTCTCCCCCTTGGAGTTTACTGATGATCTTCAAACTTCCTTTCTTCTAATCATTAAACTCCAAGGTTAGAAGTTTAGTCTTGGTCTAACTTGTAGTTTGTACTTTTCTAGAGTCTCACGAAGAATTCTTTGTGGTGTATCCACGCAGTTGTGGGTATCCATTATGAATCCTCCAATTAAATTTTTTTTTACCAGCTACGAGATACCAATTTGTGAAATACTAGTCATGGAATCTCCCTTTCTTTTAGGTAAAGAAATGTTCAAGTCGTGGCTATCCGGTACCAAATTTGCAGACTACCTAGTACCAGATCTAGCTTATTGGATACCAGTTGTGGCTATGTTGTGGTTGTCAATATCTACCTACCAGCTGTGGCTACTTACATAGCTTTAGTTAAGCTATACCTCACTTTACATTCTTTCTCTTCATGGTTATCCTATATCATTCAGTGGTCCGATGATACCAATTGCGACTTCACTTGTCTATTTTCCTTCTTCTATAATGAATATGGCTCTACTTCTACTTGCTCCATATTCACTATTTTCTCACTTTCATGGTACTTCATGTTGAAGTACTCCTTAATTAAGGATAAAAGTGAGTTTGATTGGTCCTTCCATCAGATTGTTGTGGTTACTTCCCACAATTTTACTTCCTTCTTCTAGTGAGCCTTCATCCCGTCTTCAAAATCTTCGTAATTCGTCACTTCCTCACACGAATACCTTTACCCTCTAGACCTATAACATCAAGTAAGAGCTTGATATTGCAACATGCATTTGCATATCAAAGTCAAACTTCATGTATGGATCTAGTCAAACAATGAAAATCCAATAAAATCCAAGAAAATCCAGCTTTGTGCTTATAATACACATCCTTATATGCCTGAATATAATAATTGGGTAAGACATCCCTAAACATCAGGATCGGATGTGTAGTATATAACACCACATTACATGGATTTAGGTCGTGATACTTAGCACGAATACGTGAATTTCTACTATTTGTCTCAACATTTATCTTAATTGCACATTTGCAATGAGACAAACTTGAAACAAAATGGCACGGGATAGTTGAAGTTAACCTAGTTTTGTTTGGAAGTACTAACAAAGTAGTATACCATATATATGTGCTATTGAGGACTACTTCCTACAATATAATTAGTTCTAACATGTCTACTCTAAACACATGATTGTTTAGAATATACCACCTATAACTCCCGGATTTCTCTATGTGACATGCTCTCAATAAGCCTTCTTTAAATTAAGGACTATGGTTTTAACATACTTGGTACAGTTATTAGGATTTTAAGGCCTAAGCTTTCGAACTATTCCTTAAATCCTACTCCTTAAATCCTACTCCTTATCACACTCTTGTAATTCACTTATGATGTTCTACTCCATCACATCATGACTCTCAAGTGAATCATATATGGTTACCAACTTTACCATGAAAAGTAGAGTTGTATAACTCCTATCACTCTTCCTTACCTCCTAGGATTGACTCATCATAGACATATAGTACCTTATATAACTTATCTCCCTTACTTAACATCGAGTCATTTGACATTTTAAATGATTCTTACTTAACCATAACTTGCGTTGGTATACTTCTTCCAATAGGATATCTTCCTTATGGTTGTATCCTCTCTTTGGACTACCATGTGTTGTATACCAACTGTGGTCTACTACCACCCTTTATCTTAAGCTTCAATGGTGTTCTAGTTATTTGGAATGAAGCAAGATAACTAACTAATTTTACTTAAGAAAGATAGATAAGAAGAATTGACTCAAGTGTGTCGGGATTATTCTCAAGTGAATACCCATCTCAAGTCAAAAGAATATTTGGTTTAGCATAGTTGACTTAGCTAATACCACTTCCTATAGACACTACCAAACCTATAGGTCTCCTTTAAAGGGTTTTAATCCTAGGGTCAAAGCATTTGCTCTATACCAGCTGTGGTGACCCGGCGTACCACTCGCATGGTGTAGTACACAAGTCGTTGACATAACACAAGTGAAACACCGTTCCACTCATATTACATCTCTCGCAGTGGTACAACAGAAACATATGCGAGTCCAAGGTATGTCTATAGAAGTACACAAAGCTGTTTACATAAGATCAACACAACCTCCTACTTTACAGTGAGGTAAATCTTCAAATAAAGCTCCAGAAGAACGACTCGTAGTCTATCTTATTGCTAACTCAAGCTTAAGAGCTAATTGGCTTGCTATAGAAATCTAGCTACTTAGGTGCTAGGATTAGGGAAAGGTTCCCTTCTATTACTAGCCTAGGTTTCCATTATAGCTGATGCAGAAGTTGACTCCATTGACTTCTTTGATTGGATTCTTCATCTTGTTGCAGTTGACTCCTTTGTCTTCGAGTTCCACGGTAGTTTCTCCTTCGGTGCTTCCATCTAAGAAGGGGGTTCAAATGGGAGGGAATGAGTACGAGCGTACTCGGCAAGTTCATATTAGGAAATAGGTGTATCATGCACTAGCTACAGCCATAGACCAGAAAGTCATAGGCCAATGCAAGTTTTCATAAACATTTCTTCAAAAGGTTTATTTTATTCTGAAAACTATGCCCGTCAGTCTTCACAGGTTGAACAGAACTTTGTGGAGTTCCTTTCCTGCCGCGTTCGCAGTTCCCTTCCCGGAACAGGGAGTGACAGTCACAATTCAGTATCCTCTGCAGAGGTGCGTTACTTTTCCCATAAGAGAACTTATCCTTGATACCAACCGGGTGATCGTTCCCGTCCACACTTCCTTGGTGTGGGGCCGGGTGTAAGGTCCAAGCCAATCATCGCCTTCTCCGCGACCACCGCAAACCCACCCTTTTGTCCACCCGTACACCCCCAGTAGACTTCTCCCGATAATACGGCTTTACTCACGGTGCACTTTGGACAATCCATCATAGATCATAGAGCCCGACATCACACACGGATGGGGATTTAAAAGGCTATCCCAACCTACGGCAGTGCCTCCAACACCCCGCGGCTCTACCAATCCGTTGGCGTGCGTAAGGGAAAGATACGGTGACTTCCCCGCAGCCATTATAGATCTTATGGTCAACGCGATATGTACGGCGCTAGAATCACCTGGACGGCATTGGTACTTAGTCCTAGATGAGTAGTACCCATGCAATGGAACCTCCACCATATCAACACATACCATGGTTCCATTGCCCACCACATAGTCGTATTCATAATTGTAAAATAATACTTTTCTTTTCAATGCATGAGTGATAAGTATAGTACTTTGCATATAGTTTGATACAAATAATCAAATGACATGAGCAAGCGATGAACTTGCCTTTCTTGACCGCAAGATTATGCAGGCAAAAGCTTCGATACGTGATAACTCCAAATGCTGAAATACCATCATCGTCCGGTAAGGACAATGTTTAAAGAACTAGCAAAGATGCTATAATGCATAATATGAGATGCAATCGTCCCGAGCGTAACCTAACCTCGATGATTTAGGATGTATGAGTTGTAAAGATTTCTTTAGGGTTGGTTGCACTTTTAGAATGGTTCTCAAACAAGGTTCTTATTAGGGTTTGGTTATAAGACTAGCATATACAAGTGATATAATACATCATAACAATCATACACACTAATAATAGTGGTGGAATAATATGTAAAGAACAGTTGTCAATTTTAAGTTCTACAGTGGTTGATGATTACTTATACTATACTTCAAAAGAATAACTTTTGAAGAACATGTTAATTAAGAAATAATTAGTATTTCAAAGAAGGATTAAGCTTCTAAGGTTTGATTGACATGTTACTTCAAAAGAATAACTTTTGAAGAACAGGTTAAATAAGAACATGAACTACTATACATAGGAGCTATGGCTTTCTAGGGTTTACTATAGGATTCAATTAAGTTTACTATTAGGAACTAGTTGGTGCTTAACTTGGAATGGATTTCTATATAACAAGTATTGGTAGATTTATTGCTATTAAGGTTTACTATGGCTTCACATTTGCTTTACTAAATAATTCCTAATGGTTCCTAAACTAAGTGACTTATCATTTCCTAAGTAGGGTTTAGTTGGATAGGAGCATGTTATGTGATTTGCTTCACAAAGTTGGTATTAGGTTTATTATTATGGTGCTACTAAATTATGATGGTTGAGGTTGATCCTAATGGTATGGTATATAGTAGTAGGGATCAATAGTACTAATTCAATTAACAAGTTAGGGTTTATATCTAGGTGGCACTAGTGGATCATATAGGTTTTAATTAAGAATAGGAACATGAAATGATAATCTCATGTGACTTGGTTTATGCTAGTGGATTATGAGCATGCATTCATTGGTTTCTTAGTAGGGTTTTATATGTCAAGTAAATCTCACATGATCACATGTGACACATAACTAGGGTTTTAGAGTTGCTTCTAAGGTGGAATGATCACATGGGTTAAATCTTTAGGGTTTTAGAATTGAAACAATTTGAGATGATCACATGAAATAATGGGTTCAAGGTCTTACTTATATTAGAACTAGGGTTTCTAAATTATGGTACAACTCTTAAAATGATAATTGGCAATATAGGTGTCGTTACTAATTGCTTTGAAACAAAATCAGTAATGGTTTGACATTTTATTAGTTTTCACAAGGATTTGTAATTACTTAAGAAAGTAGAAAATAACAATTTTCAAATTAGGGTTTATGAATTATCACTAATATTTTAAGTAAATGAAACATGATCATGAAACTAATCTTAATATTTTATTTAGTTACTGAATAGTTAAAATTTAATTTTGGAACTTCACTAATTATTGAATTCAAATTGTATTTTAAACAAATGAAATGGCATAATTAATAAGGTTAAAAAATAAGTGAATTTTTATTTTGACACACATTTTTTTATATATTTTATTTGAATAGAGTTTATTTTTGTGAGCATTTTGATATATTATTTATATTTTTCTGATTTGAAATGAATTTTACATGATTTTACAAAGTTTCAGCATTTTTCTGGAATTTGAAATAACTAACAAATACTAACTGTACCGGTTCATGTCTAGCCATAGAGACAGACAGGTGGGACCTAAGTACACGTTAGATGCCACGCCAGCAAGGACTGGTCAAAGTTGACCGAGGCCTTTGACCTCACCGACGTTTAAACGCCGGCGGCCAGAGCACGGTGGCGCCGCTGATTTAGGGCTCCCCTGGATGCGCGACTAGGTGCGTTCGAACGAGTACTGCAAGGCGAAGCGAATGGTGGTGGTGGTTTCCGCGGGGACTCATCGGAGCGTCACCGGGAAAGGGGTACTGCGGCGGTTTACTCCGGCGAGAATCGACTCGGAGGCTACGGGATGCGAAACTCAGAACTAATAGGTGCAGGAGGTGCGCAAACTCACCCTGAAGCTCAAGGTGTGGTCAGCTCCGGCGATTGTTGACGGAGACGATGGCGATTGAGCTTTTCTCGGCGAACCCGAGGGAAAGGGAACGCCGAAATTTCTTCTCCTCCTGGCTCCCCTTGATGCTCTACTCCTTCAGAATGAACTACGAGGTCAGGCGCGTCGAATGAGCTGCGCCATGGCCTCCAAGATGACCTCCATCGACGGCGTCGTGCTCGACACCGACGAACAGTGGAGGAAGAATGTGAGAGCTAGAGAGGGTCTGGGAAGAAATGGATGGGCGGCGAAGGATTAGGGTTGCAATACGGAGCTTGTGGTGCTTTTATAGCGCTCGAGGTGGTCTGGTTCATCAGCTCGCCGGCGGTACTGGCCGAGATGCAATGGCGATGGTGAGCTGCATACGGGCGCGAATCTTGGCGCTAAAGGATAGGACGGACGCGAGAGAGATTGGTCGCGGTTCTCAGATGGTCTGCGACGTCCAGGGTCGTCCTTATCGCCGTCGAGGTCGTGGCCCTACCGGCATCGCAGCCGCTGTCGTGCACGGAGACGACGACGACGAAGCTTTTCTCCTCGCACGATTTTTAAAGACACCGAAACGGTATTTGGTTCGGGCAGGGCTGCACTTGGGCCGTGGTGGTGGGTTGGTTGTTGGGCTGCTACGGTGCCGAGGTCCACCGAGTAAGTCCTCCTCTCTTCTATTTCCTTTTCATTTTCTCGTTTTTATTTTCTCGTTTTGAATTTTGATATTTGAATTCCAATCTGATTTCTATTTTGTTTTGCAGGTTCTAAACTATTTGAATATCAACATAAATTGATAATAATGCTTACTCGTATTATTTTGTTGTTTAAATAAACATTGAATTTTTGATTGGAGTGATATGTTGTGGGGTTTAATTAAAATGGACATGGTTTAGATATTTATCTAAATTTCTTTTTAATTTAGGAACAAATTCTATTTAAATGAATTGAAATTCCTAACATGTGCATGGTGAACATATTCTATTGTGCTAGTGCTCATTCATAGTGATTACTCACATATAATTTAATTATATCTAGGGTTTAACAAATGGAATAGGATATGGAATTGGTTCACGATTTTATGTGGAGAATTATTCCTAAGGTTTTAAGAAGATGGTTAAGAAAGTTCTATAATCACTAATCTGGTTTTAGTAAACTTTAGCTTGAACTAATTAAGATGGATCCTATGTTTATAATTAGCAATGCATTTGCTAATGATGGTTTAATTTATAGAACACTACTTCATTTGGTCTACTAGGATGGAAAGGTAGGGTTTAATATTTTATGTGAAGTGATTCCTATGTGAAAAGTTTAGGGTTTTGGTGATGCTTCACTAATTGAAGTATTAAATAGGCATGAGGCATGGCAGGGTTATAATTATAATCCAAAGTAATCCATGGGTTGGAATTCACATGTAGTTTAGGGTTTAAGTTGTGACCACCAATATGATACACAACTAGAATTAGGATATGGCATAAGCTTTGGTTATGTTTTACTAATGGGACATGGCTCTCACCTCCAAGTTTAAAGGTTGGTTTGAACAAGTAGAATTTAATACTACTCTAATATTCTTGTATGAACATGGCTATGGTTAGTATTATAACTTCTCTCACTTCTCAATGTCTTGGAATAGACTAAGGTCCTACTCAAGAGATGATGATATGATCCTCTAAATAGATGGTTTGCCTAGGAATTCTACCTTGGTATCTTCTGTAGCTTGTTCTTCAGGAAATCTGATAAACCTGCATCTTGTGGTATGCCTCCACCTCCTAGCTTCTTCATCTTGATCCTAGCTAATGTATGGAGTGGCTCTATGTGTGTGTTTCCTTGCATCATGCTACAAGATGACTAAATGGATGGAGGGTGTGGCTCTATTTATAGGCTTGGGCAAGCTCTAGTATCATGACACATAGGTGGTGACTCTTGTGTTGGTGTGATGAGTAAGGTGCTTGGTTGTCATGCCCTTATCCATAGCAATACTTTGAGCATGAGGTGGCAAAGCTTGGAAAGCAAGTCATGTAGATATTTTCATCCTATGTGGCAAGATCATTATCCTCTCATATGATTTATTTTTGGATAGCCAAGTGGCATTTGTTACTAAATATCTTGTGGATGGTTTTTATTATTGTGGATGAGTCACTATATCATATTGTATTGGACTTATATTATAATATTGGTGAAAAGGTTAATGTTGAGGGTTATTTCTCAAGTTTGGATAGTTGGTGTTTGAATTCACCAAGGCATGATCATATGAGTTTCAAAATACTCATAGTTAGTTTTATTCAAATAGTTTGAACTATAATTCGTAATGTAAATGGATTTAGTTTTATGATATTCCATATACTTAATAAGTTATGATTTAAATAAGAATGTGTGGCATTTATGCACTTTAGACCCTGTGGTTTACCTTATTTGGTAATAAGTTTAGAAGTGAATTAAATTATACACAAAGGCAGTTGCTAACTTTTAAGTGTTAATAAGTTAGGGTTTGATTCTTAAAGAATGTGTTGTTGTAAAGCTAATTCCATTTGATCTAATCCATAGATCAAATCATCTCTACCCAAAATAAGGTTTTAGCAAAGATCACGATGAAGTTTATAGCGCTTGACTTGATGATCTACTTCAATTCCAACAAGTCAAGTGAAACTTCGATTCATCGTGGTAAGTTTTATTTGAAAGCGCGAAAATTCCCCGGATTTTCTATGCATGAATGCAATGCACAGTTTGGTGTTCTCTTATTTTGTTGCCTCTAAACCTGGGATATTACACCCGAGATCATGTCCAGGGACGTGATCTTGAAGTAGGTTTTTGTGGATTGCCACTAGAGCAGTTAACTAGTACCTGATCCGTCAGATGAACTAGCCCCAACTACCATTATCCCTGTACAAAATATAATTTCGCATCCAAAGATATGTGATAAAGTTCAGGGCTATTGAACGAATATAAAGTTGGAGATTTTCCCTGACTCTGCGATTCAAGCAAAATCTCGGGGGCTACTGACATAGGCATCCCCAATGGGCCTGCCAAAGATGGTACCCGGGGTTTACTGAAAGCCCACGACTCGAAGGATAAGAAGAATCGGAAGCCCAAATTATTATTAAGGAAAGCTAGAGTTGTATTAGGAAACAATACTTGTAATCTTGCGGGATGAGTTGGAAACCCTCCCGGACTCTGTAACTTGTGTATCACAAAACCCTCGGCTCCGCCTCCTATATAAGGGGGAGTCGAGGGACAAAGAAAGCATCGAATCATTGTCTCACAAATCCTAGTTTTCATATCGTCGAGTACTTTTCGGCTGAAACCTTCGAGATCTACTTTCCCTCTACTTCCAACTAAAACCCTAGTCTACAACCCGTTGGCATTGATAAGTTAATCCCTTGTCAGGAAGTACTCCCCAATAGCCTTAGAGTTGCCAGGCTTCAAGCATACGAGATCAAGAAGTCCCATCTTCTAAAAAGTGTCAAACACAAAGCGGTACTCAGTGGCATTGAACATGAGGAGCTCTTCCCTGTTGATGGCCCTGGGCTGCACAAAGGAGCCATTCCCCATGAGCTCTGGACAGTTGTAGAACTCATCCTAGAAGCAAGCCTGAGTGTTGGTCCAGAATTCCCTGTCACCACCGGTGTAGGTTCTTTCCTCAAAACGATAGGGATTTTCCTCTTCCCGAGTCACCTCCAACCAGCAATTTGAACTCTACCAGTATTGAACTTTGGCGGTTTCTCCACAAGATCATCATCTGGAACTGTATCTTTTCCTTTCCTCTTCTTCCCTGTTGTCTTACTCCGACCGCCAGCAGAACTGCCCGGACCACTGCTCTGAGCTTCTTTTCTAGGCACACGAGTGCTTGTACGGCACCCCGGGGGCCTCTCATTCTTGCCCCTCTTGGCTGCAGCACGGCTGCCATCACTAGAATCACCTGTGAATGAGAAAATAGAGGGGAATAGCAGTGGGATAAGCGTACATGTCATCGGGAATAAGGAGACCAAAAGTATAATATGTATACAAGTGTTTTGACGAAATTGCGCAAAAATCTAGGCGAGTCGGTGCATCGGCCGACAGCACCAGGCTGTAGACCAAACCACCCGGTCAGGAAGCCGGTCTGCCGGGCGACACGCCGGCCCGACCGGTGTATGAGCCGGCGCGCCGGGCCGTAGGCCGGGCTATGATGATTTACTATGAACTTCCAGATTTTTGACACAAATTCATGCAAAACCTCATATACTTGTACACATATTATAGTAATATAGAGTGAATCCCATGAACTGAGGTGTATGGCATTCTAATGGCATGAGGTACTAAGCCTAAGCCTAACCCTAACCCTAGATTCTCAAATCCCTCAACAAAGGTGCAATGTGTAAGGGGATCCAAGGCATAGGAAGGTGAGGAGGGAAATTACCCGAAGACATTGCTTTCCTTGCTCAATGGAGCAAGAAAAACTTAGAGGGGAGGCTTGAGGAGCAAAATCCCAAGTTCTCTAAAACTAGCTTGAGAGGGACCAAATCCCTTGGTGAAGATTCTCCAAGGGGCCTGATCTATGGTGGAGTGGAGTATGGGAAGAATCTAGTGGTGGGAATGCCCAAGGAAGTGGAGGAGAGGTAGGGCGACATCAATGGTGGCAGTGGTTGAGGGGGAGAATGAGGAAGAAGCCCCAAGGGGTATCCCTCATTCCCCACTTAACTAGTCGACGGCCGATGGCTGGGTCGGCAGACCGGGCTGTGCGCCGGTCGGCCCGGCGTACGAGTCGGCAGCACCTGGTTAGGCACCGGGCTACTGATTGTTAGCCCCATTTTGTATTTCTTTATGGGAAAGTTTTTTGAAGATTCAGAAGATGACATGTACAATATAGATAGATAGATATATGATAAGAGGAGCATAGACATGGGGTAGGAACACAATTTTTCTAGGCATACCCATTGGAGTGAAATCCAAACAAGATGTAAATAGCAACAGCGGGCATGATTCGAAATATATCAAGAATCACAAATTGTTTTAGAATAGTTTTGCAATAAGATCAGTTAGCCTCATAGGATGAAATCACTTTGTACTTGAGGCTAATGAGGGGCGGGGAATTACTCCCCCTTTGTTAAAGCACAAATGTCATGAGACCTCGAAGAGACATGCTTGGGTCCATATTATGACATTGGGTCTAGTTATGTTGCACACATAGGTATGCATCATACCAAGAGTGGTAAAATTACTATCCCCATATGTGTTGCACAACTGAGCTAGATAGCAAGTTAGGTGCAAGAATATAGTGCAAGAAGTTGGTCAATCTAAGTTGTTGTTAGGATCAAGAATACCAAGTTAACCTCTCAAGTTCACAAATTGGGCTTCATCCAAAGGCTTAGTGAAAATATCCGCCAATTGGTACATTGTTCCAACATGAGTGAGCTCAATGCACCGGTTGGCAACATGATCCCGTAGGAAGTGATGGCGAATCTCAATGTGTTTTGTGCGGAAATGTTGAACTGGGTTGTTGACGATCTTAATTGCACTTTCATGGTCACATAGAAGAGGCACCGTACCAAGAGACACACCATAGTCTTTCAAGGTTTGCTTCATCCATAACAACTGAGTACAACAAGATGCCCCTTATATGTATTCGGCTTCGGCAGTGGATAGGGCAGTGGAGTTTGTTTCTTGGATGACCAACTCACCAATGACCGGCCAATAAATTGGCAAGCCCCAGAGGTAAACTTCCGATCAACCTTATCACCAACCCAATCAGAATCCGAATAACCTATGAGTTCAAAGGTTGACCCCTTTGGATACCACAGCCCGAGAGTAGGAGTAAGAACAAGGTATCTTAAAATCCGTTTGACCGCCACCAAGTGTCTCTTCTTAGGAGCAGATTGAAAACAAGCACACATCCCGACACTTAACATGATATCCAGCCTAGAAGCACAAAGGTAGAGCAAGGATCCAATCATGGAATGGTATACCTTTTTATCCACATCCTTCTCACCATCACATGAGCCAAGCTGCCCCTTTATGGGCATGGGTGTCTTCATTGGACTTGCTTTGGTCATGTTATACTTCTTGAGCATGTCTTTCACATATTTTTCTTGGGAGATGAAGGTGCCTTTTGCAAGTTGGCTCACTTGGAAGCCTAAAAAGAACTTCAACTCCCCCATCATGGACATCTTAAATCTCCTAGTCATCAATAGCTCAAAAGCTTTGTTATGATTAGGGTTAGTTCCACCAAATATAATAGCATCAACATATATTTGACATAAGAATAGGCCACCCCCTTTAACCCGCTTGGTGAAAAGGGTGGAATCGACCGTACCCATGCTAAACCCATCCTTGAGTAAGAAATCCCTAAGGTACGCATACCAAGCACGTGGAGCTGGCTTGAGACCATAGAGTTCCTTATGGAGTAAATACACATGGTTGGGACGGCATGGATCTTCGAAACCCGGGGGTTGGGCCACATATGCAGTTTCTTTTAGGGGACCATTCAAAAATGCACTTTTCACATCCATTTGGTATAGCTTGAAATTATGAAAAGATGCAAATGCAAGGAAAAGACGAATAGCTTCAAGACGAGCAACCGGCGCAAAGGTGTCCTCATAGTCCATACCTTCTATTTGGGCAAACCCTTGCAGCACTAACCTTGCTTTATTTCTTATGACAATGTCATTCTCATCTTGCTTGTTCTTGAACAAACATTTGGTCCCAATGACATTGATACGATGATCTTTGGGTCTCTCAACTAGAGACCATACTTCATTGCGGGCGAAACATTCCAATTCTTCTTGCATGGCAATTACCCAATTCGGATCAACCAAGGCTTCATGTACCTTGAGTGGATCAAAACTAGACACAAAAGCATGATGTTTAAAATAAGTGATAAGTAATGCATGGTGTCTACGAGTTACCACTCCTCTTGAGATGGTACCAAGGACTTGATCTACTTTCATGTCACTTTCCCTTGAAGAAGCCTTGATCTTCCGAATGGTTCCTTCATGATCAATAAATTCATCTCTAGCTAGTTCTTGAGCATGAGGGACAAATTGAGCTCGACCATGGGATGAGGATGATTCTTGATCAGCATCATGGTCTTGCTCAGGGGGATGAGGATTTTCTTCTTGTTCTTCGGAATGCGGCTCATCTTGAGTAGAGGATGAATCTTGGGCTGCACTTGATGATTCAACTTGAGTTGAGCAGGGCTCCACTTGGACCGAGTTTGAGGCTTCTATTCCATCATCTTGATCATTAGTATGGACCTCCCTAGGCCGGATGTGTCCAATGCCCATAAGCTTGATGGCATTAGAAGGATCATCATCACCTGCATCACATGGAACAACTTGCTCCACTTGGGAGCCATTATCCTCCAAGAACACCACGTCACAAGATACTTCAATAGTTCCACTGGACTTGTTGTAGTATCTATAGGCGTGGGAGTTCTCCGCATATCCAACAAATGTACCCTCTATGGTTCTAGTTTCAAATTTACCAAGCTTCCCTTTATTGTCTTTAACAAGACACTTGCATCCAAAGACACGAATGTACATGACATTAGGCTTGTTACCTGTGAGAAGCTCGTACGGAGTTTTATTATGCAGGGGACAGAGGAAGAGCCGGTTGGAGTAGTGGACGGCTGTAGAGATGGGTTCTCCCCAAAAGTTATGGGGAGACTTGAATTCACTCAACATGGTTCTTGCCATCTCAATAATAGTCCGGTTCTTCCTTTCAACAACACCATTTTGCTGAGGGGTATATGGACCTGAAAACTCATGCTTGATGCCCTCATCATCAACAAACTCTTGCATAGTGTAGTTCTTGAACTTGGTGCCATTGTCGGTCCTTATCGCCTTGATCTCAGATTCATACATACGTTGAGCCTTCTTGGCGAAGATGATGAACTCTCTATAGGTCTCATCCTTAGACTTAAGAAGAAAGACCCAAGAGTATCTTAAGTAATCATCAACAATGACCACTCCATATTTACTCCCACCAAGAGTATCATAATGAGATGGCCCAAAGAGATCCAAGTGAAGGAGCTCCTGAGGCCTAGAGGTGGTGACGATACTCTTGATAGGATGTCTCTTCTTGAGTTGCTTTCCATCTACACATGCACTGCACACATGATCTTTCTCAAAGGAAATGTAGGTTAGTCCAACAATGTGCTCACCCTTTAGGAGTTGTTTAAGATTTCTCATGTTGACATGACCAAGGCGGTGATGCCACAGCCAACCTTCGTCGGCCATTAAACATGTGGGGAGAGAGGAGCTCTCTTTCGAGAGGTCAACCACGTAAAGGTTGTTCTCCACATATCCAACAAGGACAAATTTGAGATTATTACTCCTAAAGACTTTCACACAATAATTAGTAAAATAGGAATTATAGCTGGCATCTGCAAGATGATAAGTAGAAAGCAAATTATAGTCAAGGGATTCGACAAGCATTACGGTCTCAAGGCACAAGTCCTTAGAGATTGCCACCTTGCTATACCCAAGTACCTTTCCCTTTGAGTTGTCACCAAAGGTGATTGCTTGACTTTTTGTTAACATCCTCTATGAATTGGTCAAGCACACCTCTTCCTCCGGTCATATGATTGGTGCATCCACTTCAAACACCCATTTTGGACCACCGGAGGAATACCCCTACAAAATCAAGGGGAGGTTTTAGGAAAACATCAATTAATGGGTGTAACATCCCAATTTTCAAAATTTCAAACTTCATGCATTGCATTAATAAGCATCATGACATCGTTGCATTTTAGGAAAATTCAAATTCGTTTTAAAACCCCAAACCCCGAAATGGCACAGATAGCCACTTATGTGTCTATGCGAACTTTGATTTTAAAAATATTTATTTTTGTTTCAAAAGTGGTCTCATAGTCCCCCTCCCCCTATAAAGTCCGGGGCCCTCTCTCCATTCCCCTCCTTTTCCCGCACTCTCGCCGCCAGGCCACCACGGGATTGCTCGCCGGAGTTTGCCGCCCCGCCGCCGCCTCCAGTCGGCCATCGCCACCGGTCGGGCCCACCTTAGGCCGCGCCGCCAACACCACCGCGACTGCCACGCCGCGCCCCACCCTATCCCGTGCTCGCCCCGAGCCGAGGACGCCAGGAACACGCCGCCGTCGCCGCCATCTGAGCCGCCGGCCACCATCTCCACCGTCGGCGCCACATCAGCTGCCCAGTTAGTGCCACGCGTGCACCACGTCGCCGCCATGTGAGCAACCTTTTCTTTTCCTTTTATTTCTTTCCCATATCTGTCTTTAAACCTGAGCCATAGGATTTAAAGTAGATCCAACGGTGCTAGAGCATGATCCGCGATGAAGGGGTACGCACCAATAGGAATGCGCCACTTGTCCTGGTACACACCCTAGTTTGCGTTTAATCTCGGTTACGATAGACTGCGCTTTGTAAAAGTCGTATCCAGAGATCCCTTGTCCAAAAATCACATACTGCATATCGCTGGAATCCTAAAAATATAAGGAACATTGTGGAGCTATAAAACGTGACCTTACAGAACTTTGAAATTCATTCATATTTAAATGCCTATTAGAGTACTGTGTCCATAAAATGAGATCTACATATCCTTTTCGAGTCATTCCTTTTGCATATGCTTGCAAATGGAACCCTCTGTCCACTAGTACCAAAATCACCATTTGTCTACTGTACCAAAACACCTTTTACAATTAATGGTAGTTTCACTTCGCTACTGCGACATAATTGCTTCGCAATAATTCAACCAACCATAAAACTTGATCATGGCAGCATGCATGTAGTGACAACCAGAGAACAATAAATGGAGTACAATTGTGTAAATCTCATGTCTATGGTTGCGTGTTTGTGTTTTGCATTGTGTTTATGGTGCTATGTATGTATGCTTATAGATTGCGATTGTGACAGCCGCAACCTTTGTGACTGCGAAGATTGCAACACCTCCCTCTGAAAAAGGCAAGTGACACACACCAAAAGTCCCAGTTTTAATTCTTGCACCGTAGTGTTTTATAGTACACATGTCTAGGGTTTATGCTTTATGCGTGCTAATAAATCCTAGTAGTTTAGCTACACCACTCTTAGACTCCCTTAGCTGCCATTAAATTTAGTTGTTACCTGCTATGCCATGAAAAAGGTTTTGATAGAGGTTAAGGAAAAACAACTAGGTTTAATGAATTACCTAGGTGAATGGTGGAGTTATGGAGAGGGTGGCTGTATCAGGGGGCAAGACCCTGGTGCTAGTGCACACTTGCGGAAAGTCACCCAGGCTTAAAGAGATTGTAGACAAATCTTGCTCATTAGCTTCCCGTACAACCACATGCTACTATGGCTCTGGCTTGACAAAGTATGTTGTATGAACCCGGATCCTAGGGGCTAGGTGGTGGTAGAGGTGGATACTGTAGGTGGAACGGGGCCCTTAGGGAATGGTTCAAATGATTACACACAGAAGGTCTCGGTCACGGTATACACCTGTCCTTGAGCAAAAATGTGCATCGAGGTAGAAGGATTGACCTGGTCATGTGGGTAAAGGTGTACAACCTCTCGAGAGTGTAAAATCTAAGTACTTAGTCGTGTCCCCGGTTAAGGACAACTTGAGCGAACTGACAAGTCACTTGTTCAAAGATCTCTTCCTCCCAATTTCTTAAATAAAAACTGGTGGGTGAACAAGGGTAGGAAGGTACATTGGGGATTTACCAATGTTACTGTTAATTGGTACATTGGGGTTTTACCAATGTTACTGTTAATTATATTGAAAGAAAATGTTTTGATAAATGATAGGGAAAAAATTGCTTTATGCAAAAAGGACCTGAGCTCTACCTGCCAGATGTGGTGTATGATGCCTTTTGAGTCCACAAAAGTGTCCTTGCCAATACAATTCCAAATGTATTGATTCCTTCGGGCTGCAACGTTTGATGTTGCAGGTATCCCTAGCTGCTGAAGAAGATGTTAGGATCACGAGTCTTTGCCCAACATGTCTGACTGTGGCATCCGTGAAGGAAAAGGACTCCATGCTATTTGCTTTTCGTTTGATGTTGAACTCTAATTTATGGTTATGCTAGCCCTTGATCTATGCAAGTTGTATCAAACTATTTTATTTCTGCTGGATCTTAGGTTGTAATGAAGACCTTTGCTACTTGATATTTCATCTTAAACTGTGTGCTAGCAGTTCGATCCAGGGACTAGCACTAATGCACAGGGACTTGCACTTTATCTAAAGTGGGGTCACTACGGATGGTATCAGAGCACTGTGTTGCCTATAGGTTCGTGACCCTAGGTTTGGATTAGAAATAGGAAGACCATAGGATGAAATTCCCTCTTATCTATCTAATCCATTCTTTATTGAAAAGAAATGTTTGCAAATTTGTTTTCTGGTATTCTCACCTATTTCACCTTCAAAACAAATCTTCATCTTCTAGACGTCCAATCTTTGAAGACCTCAAGAAGGTGCAAGAGAAGCTAGAAGCACCCAAGATGGAAATAGAGTAGACCACCACTTTCTCTCTTTTATCAGACCAACGATATCTTAAAAACGCATTGATCATACCAAATTGTGGTATGACCATACTAGTTTGTTAGTGTTTGAAAAAAATATTTGCTTGCGTGATTTTGAGGATTGTTTATATGCTTATGTTGCGCAAGGGTAGGAAATTTTATTTCTCCTTAGCTCTAGTCTAATTCGACTCTTACCCCTCAAACCCCACAGCATGCCACCCCGCCGAGAGCCTGAAGTTCCAGCCTATGTTCAGCAGATGATGGAGGCACATGCCCAGCTGATGCAAGTAGTGACTCAGACCATAGCCCAACTGAACAACAACATGCAGAACAACAACCACAACAATAATCCACCACCCCCGCCACCGCCACCTCCGCCACAGCAGGACCGTCTGACTAGGTTCTTGAGGTTGAACCCTCCCACATTCTCCAATTCTCCTGAGCCAATCGTAGTTGATGACTGGCTGCGTACAATTAACAAGAAATTGGACACTATTCAAGCACATGGGGAAGAGAAGGTGCGGTTCACCGCACATCAGCTCGAAGGACCCACAACTGAATGGTGGGACAACTACCAGATCACCTACCCTGACATCGCAGCCATCACTTGGGATCAGTTTCAGAAAGCCTTCCGCACTCCTCATGTTGCTTCTGGAGTCATTGCTCTGAAGAGGCGCGAGTTTCGCGACTTGCGCCAGGGATCTCGCTCCTTGTCTGACTATGCTGAGCTCTTCAACAAGTTGGCTCGGTATGCACCTGAAGATGTGAACACTGATAGGAAGAGGCAGGAGGAATTCATGAAATGCCTCAATGATGAGATATCCATTCAGCTTTGTGCTTCTAGGTACGCCAATTACCAGGAGTTGTATGACAGCGCAGTGGCAGTTGAGTCCAAGCACAACAGTATGGTGAATCAGAAGAGAAAGCATGGTTATGACAAGTATGGATCAGGACCAGCTCACAAGATGCGGTCATATGGAGAAGGTAGTGGAAGTTCTGGCCATCACAAGTATGGTAGCAATGATGGTGGAAGTAAGCACCACCACAATGGTCACAAGAATCACCACCACAACAACTCTGGGAAGAGTAATGGCAGCCATCATGGAAATGGCAATGGCCACAACAATGGCAATGGCCATGACAACAACAATGGTCATCGCTTTGTGAAGAAGGACCTCGGCCAGGTGGAGTGCTTCAAGTGCAGGAAGACAGGACACTTTTCCAATGACTGCCCTAAGAAGAAGGCTGAGGAAGCAAGGAAGGTTGTGGATGCAGGCAAACCAAACCCATTCCAAAAGGGGCATGCCAACCATGTCAATGTTGAGGAGATCTATGATGAGCCGGATGGAGTGATCGGTACGTTTATGCTCAATTACTTTTCAGCACTTGTTCTATTTGATACTGGTGCATCGCATTCTTTCATATCAAGAGCATTTGTGGTTAAGAATAATCTGCCCACTGAAACAACGGGATGCCCTCTTAGAGAAAGCTCTCCAGGGGAGAGATGTTAGTGACTGATGGATGTAGAAATTTGACCCTGCAAATTGGAAAACATAAGTTCCCAGCCAACTTAGTAGTCCTACCATCCCAAGGTCTAGATGTAATCCTAGGCATGGATTGGATGACCACTCATAGAGGCATAATAGATTGTGCAAAGAGATCAGTTACACTCACAACCCCAGAAATGAAGAGGATTCGTTTCAACTCAACCTTTGAGCTTAAAGGTAGTAAGGTCAACTCTCTTAAGGGGGTTAGCATGAAGACTGTGCTCGTTGTGAGAGAATACCCGGATGTGTTCCCGGAAGAGTTGCCAGGAATGCCACCGGACAGAGAAGTTGAGTTTCTCATTGATCTGTTGCTCGGAAGCTGGACCAATAGCCAAGAGACCATACAAGATGGATGTGGAGGAATTGAAGGAGTTGAAGAAGCAGCTTAAGGAACAGTTGGAAAAAGGTTTCATCCGACCTAGTTCATCGTCATGGGGAGCCCCTATTTTGTTTGTGATGAAGAAAGATTCTAGCAAGAGATTGGTAATGGATTATCGATCACTCAATGAAGTCACTATCAAGAACAAGTACCCGTTGCCCAATATCAACGACCGGTTTGACCAACTGAAGGGAGCAAAAGTGTTCTCCAAAATTGACCTTCGATCGGGTTACTTCCAAATGAAGATCAGAGAGCAAGACATACCTAAGACCGCATTCACTACTAGATACGGTCTGTATGAGTGTACAGTTATGCCATTTGGTCTAACCAATGCCCCGGCATATTTTATGGCCATGATGAACAAAGTGTTCATGGAATATTTGGATAAGTTCGTAGTAGTGTTCATCGATGATATATTGATATACTCAAAGGATGAAGCCAAACATGAGAGGCACTTGCGCCTAATCATGGAGAAGCTTAGAGAGCACAAGTTGTATGCCAAGTTCAACAAGTGTGCGTTCTGGTTGGATAGAGTTGGATTCCTTGGACATATAGTTTCAGCAGAAGGAGTCGTAGTTGATCCGAGTAAAGTTGCAGATGTGACCGAGTGGGAATCACCCAAGAATGCAGGAGAGATCCAGAGTTTCCTAGGACTCGCTGGATACTACCAGAGATTTATTGAGAATTTCTCCAAGATTGCAAAGCCCATGACAGCACTGTTGAAGAAGGAGAAGAAATTCATATGGACTGAAGCTAGTTTTCAAGAGTTGAAGCAACGCCTAGTAAGTGCACTGGTTCTATGTTTGCTGGATATCAATAAGGATTTCCAAGTGTACTGCGACGCCTCTCGTCAAGGACTTGGAGGTGTTCTAATGCAAGATGGGAGAGTAGTGTGCTATGCTTCGCGACAACTCAAACAGCATGAGAGAAACTACCCAACCCATGACTTAGAGCTAGCATCTGTTGTTCATACCCTAAAAATGTGGAGACACTACTTGATGGGAAAGCATTGTGATGTGTTCACAGACCATAAGAGCCTGAAGTAAATATTCACTCAGAAGGAGCTGAACATGAGGCAAAGAAGATGGTTGGAGTTAATAAAAGATTATGATATGAATTTGCAATACCACCCAGGGAAGGCTAACGTTGTAGCCGATGCGCCGAGCCGTAAGAGCTATGTAAACGGCCTCACCGCTGGAGAATTACCCGAGGAACTGTGTGAACAGTTTAAGGACCTCAGACTAGAGGTTGTGCCCAAAGGTTATTTAGCATCACTTCAAGTCCAGCCAACACTAATGGACAGAATTAGGGAAGCTCAAAAGTTAGACAAAGAAATAGAGGAGATTAAGGTCATGATGAGCGAAGGTAGAGCAAAATGATTTCATGCAGATGAGCAAGGAACCATATGGTTTGAGAAGCGTATTTGTGTACCCCAGGACCCTGAGCTTAGGAAGTTGATTTTCCAGGAAGCCCATGATTCACCATACTCCATTCATCCGGGTAACACCAAGATGTACATGGACGTGAAGGAAAGGTTCTGGTGGAGTAATCTGAAGAGAGACATTGCTGAGTACATTGCACTGTGTGATGTTTGTAGTAGAGTCAAGGCGGAACATCAGAAACCCGCAGGATTGTTGCAACCACTACCTGTACGAGAATGGAAGTGGGAGAATATTGGCATGGATTTTATCACCATACTGCCAAAGACTAGATCGGGATATGATTCCATTTGGTCATAGTTGACCGTCTGACTAAAGTGGCTCACTTCATTCCAGTGAAGACCACCTACACAGGCGCCAAACTAGCCAAGTTATACATGAACAAAATCATATGTTTGCATGGAGTGCCCAAGAGCATTGTGTCAGACGGGTACCCAGTTTACATCTCACTTCTGGCGTCAAATACATGAGTCTTTGGGAACTAGACTTGAGTTCAGCATAGCATTTAACCCACAGACTGGCGGACAGACTGAAAGAGTGAATCAAATCTTCAAAGATATGTTAAGAGCATGTGCATTGGACTCTGGATCAAGTTGGGATGAAAATCTGCCTTATACAGAGTTTTCATATAACAATAGCCACCAAGCTAGTATTGGTAAGGCACCCTTTGAGGCATTGTATGGAAGGAAGTGCACCACCCCATTTCTATGGAGTGGCGTAGGAGAAAGAAGTCTGTTTGGCCCAGACCTAATCAAGGATGCCGAAGAGAAGGTCAGATTGATCAGAGATAGATTGAAGATAGCCCAATCCAGACAGAAGAGCTACGCTAACTCGAAGCGTAGGGAAGTGACCTACGAGATAGGTGATAGAGCATACCTAAGAGTCTCACCACTTCGTGGTGTGAAGAGATTTGGAGTCAAGGGAAAGTTAGCACCCTGCTTTGTAGGACCATTCAAGATCCTGGCTCGCAAAGGTGAAGTAGCATATGAGTTGGAACCGCCAGAATCTCTAGCTGCAGTTCACAGTGTGTTCCATGTAAGCCAACTGAAGAAGTGTCACCCAGAAATGGCAGAGACCCCGTTGAGAGATACAGTGCCACTTGAGGAAGTTCAGTTGGAGAGTGATCTCACATATGAAGAGAAGCCGATCAAGATATTGGAGACAGCAGAAAGAGTGACCCGTACGAAGACGATCAAATTTTGCAAGGTTCAGTGGAACCACCACACAGAGGAAGAAGCTACATGGGAACGAGAAGATGACCTCCGTGAAGATCACCCACACCTATTTGCTAACCACTCTGATTCTCGAGGGCGATAATCATCTTAAGGGGGGTAGGTTTGCAACATCCCAATTTTCAAAATTTCAAACTTCATGCATTGCATTCATAAGCATCATGACATCGTTGCATTTTAGGAAAATTCAAATTCGTTTTAAAACCCCGAACCCCAAAATGGCACGGATAGCCACTTATGCGTCTATGCGAACTTTGATTTTAAAAATATTTATTTTTGTTTCAAAAGTGGTCTCATAGTGAAGGCCTTTTCACAAGGATTCCATCGATACCTTATTCACATTTTTCCGACTATTTTTGAGTGCTCCAATGCATTTTCAAATGAGAGAAAGAGAGAGAAAAAAACAAAAAAGGTGGCCGACCCAGGCCATCTGGCCCAGCCGGCCAAACCCTCCCCCACGCCCCCTTCCTCCCCCCCTGGGCCGAACCAGGCCAAGGCAGGCCAGCTGGCCGCCACAGCCCCCGCGCGCCCTCACGATCCCCGCATCGTCTTCAATCGTCGCCCCTGCCTCCTGTACGCACACGAGGCACAACGCCCCCTCCCTGGCCGCCCGACCTCCACCTCCCCCACCTCCCCACGTTCCCCCTCCTGCCGAGCCCCCTCCCCCTATAAAGTTCGGCCCCCTCTCTCCATTCCCCTCCTTTTCACGCACTCTCACCGCAAGGCCGCCCCGGGATTGCTCGCCGGAGTTCGCCGCCCCGCCGCCGCCTCCAGCCGGCCTTCGCCGCCGGCCGGGCCCACCTTAGGTCGCGCCGCCAACACCACCGCGACCGCCACGCCGCACCCCACCCTGTCCCGTGCTCGCCCCGAGCCGAGGACGCCGGGAACACGCCGACGTCGCCGCCATCTGAGCCGCCGTCCACCATCTCCACCGCCGGCGCCACATCAGCTGCCTAGTCAACGCCACGCGTGCGCCACATCGCCGCCAATTGAGCAACCTTTTCTTTTCCTTTTATTTCTTTCCCATATCTGTCTTTAAACCTGAGCCATAGGATTTAAAGTAGATCCAACGGTGCTAGAGCATGATCCGCGACGAAGGGGTGCGCACCAATAGGAACGTGCCACTTGTCCTGGTACACACCCTAGTTTGCGTTTAATCTCGGTTACGATAGTCTGCGCTTTGTAAAAATCGTATCCAGAGATCCGCTTGTCCAAAAATCACATACTGCATATCGTTGGAATCCTAAAAACATAAGGAACATTGTGGAGCTATAAAATGTGACCTTACAGCAATTTGAAATTCATTCATATTTAAATGCCTATTAGAGTACCGTGTCCATAAAATGAGATCTACATATTCTTTTCGAGTGATTCCTTTTGCATATGCTTGCAAATTGAACCCACTGTCCAGTAGTACCAAAATAAACATTTGTCTGCTGTAACAAAACAACTTTTACAATTAATGGTAGTTGCCCTTCGCTAGTGCGACATAATTGCTTCGCAATAATTCAACCAACCATAAAACTTGATCATGGCATCATGCATGTAGTGACAACCAGAGAACAATAAATGGAGTCCAATTGTGTAAATCTCATATGCATCTCATGTCTATGGTTGTGCATTTGTGTTTCGCATTGTGTTTATGGTGCTATGTATGCATGCTTGTAGATTGCAATTGTGACAGCTGCAACCTTTGTGACTGCGAAGATTGCAACACGTCCCTCTGAAAAAGGCAAGTGACACACGCCAAATGTTCCAGTTTTAATTCTTGCACCGTAGTGTTTTTATAGTTGACATGTCTAGGGTTTATCCTTTATGCCTTCTAATAAATCCTAGTAGTTTAGCTACACCACTCTTAGACTCCCTTAGCCGCCATTAAATTTAGTTGTTACCTGCTATGCCATGAAAAAGGTTTTGATAGATGTTAAGAAAAAAAACTAAGTTTAATGAATTACCTGGGTGAATGGTGGAGTTATGGAGAGGGTGGTCAGTATCGAGGGCAAGACCCTGGTGCTAGTGCACACTTGTGGAAAGTCACCTAGGCTTAAAGAGATTGTAGACAAATCTTGATCATTAGCTTCCCGTACAATCACATGCTACTATGGCTCTGGCTTGACAAAGTATGTTGTATGAACCCATATCCTAGGGGCCAGGTGGTGGTAGAGGTGGATACTGTAGGTGGAACGGGGCCCTTAAGAAATGGTTCGGGTGATTACACACAGAAGGTCTCAGCCACGGTCTACACCTGTCCTTGAGAAAAAATGTGCATCGAGGTAGTAGGATTGACCTGGCCATGTGGGTAAAGGTGTACAACCTCTCGAGAGTGTAAAATCTAAGTACTTAGTCGTGTCCCCGGTTATGGACAACTTGAGAGAACTGACAAGTCACTTGTTCGAAGATCTCCTCATCCCAATTTCTTAAATAAAAACTGGTGGGTGAACAAGGGTAGGAAGGTACATTGGGGATTTACCAATGTTACTGTTAATTGGTACATTGGGGTTTTACCAATGTTACTGTTAATTAGATTGAAAGAAAATGTTTTGATAAATGATAGGGAAAATTTGGCTTTATGCAAAAAGGACCTGAGCTCTACCTGCCAGATGTGCATGTAGGTGTAGGATGCCTTTTAAGCCCACAAAAGTGTCCTTGCCAATACAATTCCAAATGTATTGATTCTTTCGGGATGCAACGTTTGATGTTGTAGGTATCCCTAGCTGCTGAAGAAGATGTTAGGATCACGAGTCTTTGCCCAACATGTCTACCTGTGGCATCCGTGAAGGAAGAGGACTCCATGCTATTTGCTTTCCGTTTGATGTTGAACTCTTATTTATGTTTATGCTAGCCCTTGAGCTATGCAAGTTGTATCAAACTATTTTATTTCTGCTGGATCTTAGGTTGTAATGAAGACCTTTGCTACTTGGTATTTCATCTTAAACTGTATGTGCTAGCAGTTCGATCCAGGGACTAGCACTAATGCACATGGACTTGCACTTTATCTAAAGTGGGGTCACTACAATGGGTTTCTTTGTAATGGCAACAAGATCTTTTGGTGCCCAAATTGAGTACCCTCTATAATCATAGCCATTACGAGGGCCAACATATTCAGCATAAACATCACCATAATAATCTACAAATAAAGCATAGTGATTGTTAGGTCATGTGCGGTCACCACTAGTGGCTTTGCCCTTTGGGGCTTTTGCATCATTAGTGACTTTCTTGTTCTTTTCTTGAGCGGGCTTCTCCTTCTTGTAGTTGTTCTTCTTGTGGGGCTTGGGAGCATACACAAGTCCATACTTTTGATTGTTTGACCTTTGCTTACTCAAAAGGTCATTTAATCCCATCTTATTTTTGGAGGTGGTGAACTTGGCAAGTTCCTTTGTCAACCTAGCATTTTCTTCAATAATAGTTGCTTGTTCAAAAGCAGAGTCATTGGGATAATAGTTGAGACCATATTTGGTTACCAAAGATTCAAGATATTCATTAGTCTCAACATACATAGATAGTTCTTCTTTCAAATGAACATGTTCCTCAACAAGTTTAGCATGTTCACAAGTAAATGAGGTAGAGGAACTTGCAACATTTTCAGCAACAATGGGATCAACCAATGATCCAAGAGCCTTCTTATAGGTATCTTGGAGTTGGTCATGGTTCTCTCCAAGTTTCTTGAGCTCATCCTTAACAAGCTTGTTAGCCTTTTCAAGATGGTCAAGATCCTTAGTGAGAGAAGCATGAGCAACTTCAAGCTCCTTCTTTGAGGCATCCATCTCTTGGGCCATTAATTGAGCCCTTTCAATAGTTTCTATGTCTTTAACTTTATCTACTTCAAATGTTTCAACTAGTTGCTTAAGGCCTTGAGATATGCACCTTTCGTTTTTCAACTCTTTTCTTAGGAGATTGAATCTCTGTTTCTCATCTTTCATATGAGATTCTAATTCCTCAATGGACTCGTCCCTTTCATTGAGGTAGTCCATCAAGAAATCGAACTTGACAAGAGCATCACAATGAAGAGTGCATCTAACTTTTAAAAGACCCTTAAGAACAACCTATTCATCTTGATTATCAGTTTCATTATCAAGAATGCTAGATAAAGAAGGTGGGGATTCCATTACCTTTGCTTCCCTTGCCATAAGACAAGAGCCAACGATCATAGAGGAGGAAGAGTCATCGGAGTCATCATCATGAATTGTTCTTGCCATGAAGAAAGAACCAATAACATTTGGAGTTGAAGACTCCATGGAATAATCCTTGGAGTAATCATATGTGAAGAGTGACCCGGGTTCGGAGAAAGCCAAACCATCCACTCCAGCCTCCTTCTCCTCATCCTTTCCCTCTTCATCGGAGATGTACTCAGTACCAACAAAGGCTCTTCCCTTGTTCTTCTTGTATCGCCCATTGATTGGGTTTGGCTTCTATCTTGGCTTGACACCTTTGACAAACCTTCTCTTGTCTACCCTTTTCTCATAAGGGCACTCATTTGTAAAGTGATTATCTTCATCATAGTTGTAGCACATTCTCTTCTTCTCATTGGAGGAGATTTGGAACTTCTTCTTGTACTTCTTGACAAAGAAAGCAAAATATGTCCCAATGTCACTAGTTGAAGTCATCTCTTCTTCTTCTTTGATCTCATAGACTTCTTCTCTTTCTCGGCCTGCTCTGGCCTTCAAAGCAAGGTTGTGGGAGGGTCCATCGACACGGTTCATCACCATGAGTCTTTCTCTTTCTTGGCCATGTTGTCATTTGCAGCCACATAGGAGACAAGATCATCTGCGGACAGATCTGCTTGTTTGGTGATGATTTGCAAATTGAGGGCAAGGTTGGTTTCCTTCTGTTTGACAGCAATCATGGCAATGACCTTAGACTTTATGAACTCTTCATTCATTTAAAATACATCATTGTACTTTTGACATCCAAGGCCCTTGACCTTTACTCGAAGAGCTTCGAGCCTTCCATAAGCCGCATCCATAGTTTCTCCTTCCTTGATCATGAACAAGGTCGCCTCGGTCTTAGCTGACGCATAGAGAGACTTTTGGATCATATTGGTTCCCTCTTGGAGTACTACAACCCGATCCCAAAGTTCTTTGGCTGAGTCAATGTCATTTACTTGATCAAGGAGCTTACGGTTGATGTCACTTCTAATTTTGTCACATGTAGAGGCATTGAGTTGACGATTGTAGAATTCGGTGGAGGACAGCCTAATGGGATCTTTTGGCTTCCGGTATCCATCAACAATGATCTCCCACATCTCCACACTACAGCTGCGAATATGAGACTCCATAGAAGATTTCCAAAAGGAAAAGTGAGTTCCATCAAAATTGGGAACATTCCCACTATGGTTTATATGAGGCATGGGTGAAGTGTTTTTAAGATAGTCACGATTGACCTGATTGTAGGACACCAGAGGGACAGCAACCCCACTAGAAGTCCCACCACTTAGGATTTTAAGCATGGCACTCATTTGTGCCATTTGGCTCTGGAGATCATCATCCTTCTTCTTTTTCTCAGCTTCATATCCTAAGAATCTGGATTTTATCATCGAAAGGTTAGAATCTTCATCCAAACCCTCGAATAGTTTATCCATCTCACTCTTAAGGCTGTAAGGCCCTTAAAAATAGTCCAGGCTCTAATACCAATTGAAAGTTCAGAGATGGTAAACCTAGAGGGGGTGAATAGGTTTCTACAAGTTTTAATTCTTTCTTTGCAATATTAGGCTTTGTGGAATATAAAGGTGAGCCTAGTGCAAACTACATGAGGCACCCTAGATGATAATACAAGTATCTCAAGCACAAAGGCTCTCACATGATATATAGCACAAGTAAAGAGTTCGGTTAGGAATAACCGAAAGAACACGGAGACGAAGATGTATTCCCGTCTTCCCTTCCTTTGCAAGAACGTACGTCACGTTTGGAGAGGTGGGGACCCCATGAATGATTTCCCTACTCCACGAAGGCTCACCTTCTTCTCCGAGCCTATCCCACGAAGGAATAGCTCTTTCACTTGTGGTAGACTGTGAGGCAGCATCCAAACCTTTACAATCTTGTCAGGAGCAAATCCACAGCCCAGATGCTTCCGGACGCTTTTGCCCACCTAGGGTTTCAAACAAACCCTAGAGAGCGGGTATCTCGAAGAATACAAGGGGGAACAAGATTTGGCTAGGTGTAACTATAGATCAAGACCTCCTCTAGCTTTTCCCTGGAGGGATTTGAGTTTGGGTGGAGGGGGAGGGAGATCTGAGGCTTTTGGTGTTTCTAACAATGGAGTATGAGAGAGAGAGATCTCAAGAAAAAGTTGTAGTGTAGTGCCTAACAGTTCCGAGCTAGGAGAAGGGGTATATATAGCTTCAGATGAAATCCAACCGTTGGGGACTTGTCTAGCTCAGCAGTATGTCGAGGAGGCCGGTCTGCCGGGCCAGGCGCCGGACTGGCCGGTGGCACGCCCGGTGCCACCGGGACACAGACCGGGCCAGCCGGCAGCCGCGATAGCCGGGTGATGATGCTGACTTACTGGAATGCCTCCGATGTGCACCGACACCAGAGCCGGTCTGCGCCGGACTAGCCGGTGCCACGGACCAGGCGCCGACCAGAGGGAAAACTGGTGTTCCCATTTTTCATCGAAGTGCGGGGTCTGCCTTCACCTTCTTGTTCCAGTGATACACCATTATGCCTGTTAGACTAATACCTGAGAATAATCTTGTATGCATGTATTACTCCGATTACTCTAGCTACGGTGTCATTGTTACCAAAATAATGGATAAGGGTAAAATACCCTTACACATGGTGATGTTCGTCTTCGTGGTCGGCGACGTGGTGATGCTTATGACCAGCGTGACCGGCGGGGTTATGGTGGTATTTAACTTCATGGTCGGCAACATGGTGATGCTTGTGATTGGCGTGAATGGCGTTGTCATGGTGGTGTTCGTCTTCGTGTTAGGAGATGTTGTGATGCCTGTGACGGACGTGACCGGCGGTGTCATGGTGGTGATGGTTATGGTATGTGATAGGAAGTAATCCATGGCGCTAACCGTGTAGGTGTAGCCAGTGGCGGCGACGTTCTTATTGTGCTACATCGATAGGCTCGGCCTATCACATTCAACCCAGTCTTGCGCATAGGTACCGTAAATCCGCCTTGCCCACCGTTGGTGAGAGTGGCATGGTGGTCTTTCCTCAAGATGGCGATGGGGATGACCGGGGATGACTCCACCGTCCCCGCCCCAATCCCCGCCAGTCCCCGTACCCGTCAATCCCTGCTAGCCCGTCGGGAATCCACGGGGATGTCGTGTGGCACCAACAATGAGGTGATGTAGGACAACGCCGATGAGGTGATGTGGGGCCACGCTGGCGACGAAGTGATGCAGGGCGATGCTGATGACGTACTGATGCGGGCGGCTCCGATGCTCATCGATGCGCTCGGATTCACGGCGGCAATGAGGTGATCTGGGGCGACGGCGATGATGAACTGATGCGGGTGACGCCGATGCTGGTGCTCAAATTGACGATGGCGACGAGCGCCTTGCCTCCTCCAGTCCTCCTTCCTTGTCGATGGAGACCAACAGTAGAGGGTGGCCGGAGTGCTAGGTCTCGCACGATTTGGGTAAGGAGCGGCGGCTGAGTGAGGGGAAAGTGGATCGTGGGGTTGACCGGGTGGAGCTAGTTAGGTTTTTATATATATGGGGTGCCATATTAGACTGACGTGTGGGGTCCCAGGTATCCATGGATACTCCACGGAGCCAATCTGCCCCCCATCCCTGGCCCGCTAAGATATCGGGTACCCGCCCCGCAATCCCCGGGGGGGGGGGGGGGGGGATTCACCCCCCTTACCAGGTTCTTAGCGGGTATATACCCGCAGGTACCCGGACCCATGGGGAAAACTGTCATTTTGAGTCTTTCCGCGCACCGGTGTGGTGCCGGGCTTCGTGACAGCGGCGTGAGACTTTGTGATAGGTGATGAGGTGAGAGGTAAGATCACCTTGTGGATAAGTGGTGACGCTAAAACTTGGCTCGTATGAAACCAAACAAACTGAACCTTACGTTTCTGCTAGGCTAAAATTTTCGGCCCAGGCTACCAAACAATGGCGAAATCTAGCGAGTGGCCCGTCCATGACGTGCAGGTACTCCCTCACTAGCGCAATCATGCAAGAAATCGGTCCAGTCTACCAAACCCGCTCCCGTTGTCTGGAAAGGATGTAATGTTCGATTGAATTGTCTGATTTTTGGAAGAGTAAAATACACGGTTGGTCCACGAACTTGTTAGCGATGTTCACTTTGCTCACCGTACTTCGGAAATACCATTTTACGATCACGGAAGATGTTTGGAGGTTTATCTACGGTCACTACTCACTAGTATGACCCTGTATTTGATGATGTGGCACTATGTTTGACTAGTCTAACCAATGTCTTCTTTGCAAAAAAGCCCTCACTTTTATGTGGAACACACTAGTCCTGCCTCCTCTCTTCTCCGACGCTTTATCCTCAACCTCCACTCCTCACCAGATTAACTGCACGGCGCGGTTCCCAGCCTCCGGCGCGCCTCCCCGCCGCCGATCCGGGCCGCGGCAACGCCACCAAGATTTCCCACCCTGTGAGCTCCCCCATTCCCCCAGTGCTCCCCGAGCTCCGTTCTCAGATGTCTTGCGCCAGCCTGAGCGGTGAGCGCCCTGCTCGGTGTGGGGCATGGGCTGAGTAGCTCCCGCAACAGAACGCACCGTGGTCTCACCCTGAGTGAGCATCGGTCAAATCCCGTGCGTCTACGTCGAGATCATGCGGCAGCGACGGTACTCGCAGCAAGCGGATCTTATCCCCGACGCGCAGGAGGGATTAGCACGGGCAGACGACATCGTCGACTTCATCGTTGACGTCGGCCGGCAGGAGCGGAACACGATGCCGGGCCGAAACAAATCATGACCTTGCTCCCTGGCCCGGAGGCGGCACAGACCATGGAGTTAAGCCCCGTGCTCCTCCGTTCTTGGTCTGCTTCTCTGCGCTCAAAGCGACGTCGCCTTCTTCCCCGACGCGCCGTCCGGCTTCCATGGCTGTACGACCGATTTGAAGCGACGCGCCCCAGCCTCTCCCCTGGTGCCCTGGACCGCCTCCCGCGAGCGCGGAGTGGCCCCTGGTCTCGTCCAGGTCGGAGACGAGGCTGGCCGGGCAGCAAAGTGGCGCTGGCGCCGGCCTCCCCTGCGTGCACATCGCTTGAGGAAGAAGATGCGTCCAGGCAAGTCCTCTTTGCACGGTGGGCTGTTATTGTTTTTTTGCTTCAGGGGCTTTTTTTAAAAAGTGTGCTGCTTAGACTAGTCAACATAATGCCACGTTATCAAATACGTAGCCATACGAGGGACTAGTGACCGGAGACAAACCTTCAAACGTCTTTCGTGATCGTAAATTGGTATTTCTGAAGTACGATGACCAAAGTGAACCTCGTTGAGAGCATCCCTACTCGTTGGCGCTCCCCACGCCCAAATCCGGCGAAATTTTCGTCCGGATTGGAGGAAGATTTGGCGTGGGGAGTAGTAGTTTCCTACCGCGTGCTTGAGCGTAGTCGACGATGCGAATTAAAAAACGGAAACTTGACAAACTACGGCTAAAAACGGGTGAATATAGACTAAATTTAATGATATTTATTACATTACGGGAGGAGTTCATATATAGAGGCCGAATTCGACTATATTTCGAATTCGGCTAGGGGAATTCAAACGCTAATTTTAGAACACGGCGCTCTACATGCCGCTCTACATGCCGAAATGGCGGTAGAACACCGTGTAGTCGCCGCCGTCGTCGTTGGCCTTCGGCACGCGCGGCTCGGTCGTCGCTGCCTCGGCCGGCGTCTCCCCACCCCGGGATGGCTTGTACCGGCCGTCGTCGGAGGACTCGAGGTCGACGACGGGGACGAGCGACGCCGGATGGAGGTGTCGCAGACGGCGGTACCGCGCGACATCGTCGTTGGCGGTTGGAGCGGCGCGGGCGGCGAGTCGGCGTGCGGCGGCCGGGTCCGGCGCGCCGCCGCCGTCGCTCCGCCTCCTCGCGCTCCCGGCCGCGCCCGGCCCGGCCCGGTGCGGCGTCGTCCGCGCGCTTCTCCTCCTCCATGTCGTGCGGCGACCGGCGATCGCCCTCCGCCATCGCGGCGTCCCTCCGCGCGCTTCGCCTCCTCCTCGGCGAGCTGGCTTGCGGCGGCCTCTTTCTTCGTCTTCTTCCGGCCGCTCTGCGGCGCGGAAGTTTGTTCTCGGATGACGAGGGCGCCGCTGCTGCGCCCTCTGGTCGCCGGCGGAGACGCCGGCTCCTTCTTGACGCGCACGGGCGTCGAAGGCGACGTCGCGTCCTCCCTCTTCACCGGCGCCAAGGATGACCTTGACGCCGACCCGGAAGACGACGAGCTGGCAGCCATGCGCCGTGGCTGCCAGACGCTTCCCCGACGGTGGCTCGCCGATGCCCTCGATGCCGATAGAGGGGCATCGTGAGCACCGGGAAGTTGCCGCCCTCGATGTGCGCGAGGACGTTCGCCAACGTCCTTTCCGGCGCGCTCCACCACCGTCGGCGGCCCGCGGCGTTGTTGCGCGCAGGCGGAGGCGGCGGGCCGTCGTAGGCCGCCGGCTCCCGCTCCCACCGCCGGAGGAAGTAGGAGTTCCACCGCGTGTAGTTGTCGGGGTGGTGGCGCGGGTCGGCGCGCTCCTCGTCGGTCATCGTCATCCTCGCCTCCTCGATGGCGACGTCGAGGGCATGGCCCCGCGGCGGCGGCGGGATCGGAACGCCGCCGGCACTTAGCCGCCGGCCGCCTCCGGGAGGCCTCGTGTCCGGCGGGCGGGGTACCCCGCCCTGGCGGAGGAGGTGCCCCTCCCACGCGTGGAGCGACCGGCGGGGAAGCCGTTGTTGGCCGCGCCGTCGTCGTCGTAGAACGCCATCTTGGGAGTAGAGGGGAGTGGAGGGAGAGTAGAACACGGGGTACGCCTCGCGGTGATCGGACCGGCGTATATAGGCGTGGCCGGCGCGGGGATTAAATGCCGCGTGGAATGCGACAGCGTCCGCGGCGAGCCGGACCGGCGGCAGCCTTTAGTGCGCGCGGAAGACGATGCGTGCGCGGAAGACGACGACATTAACTCGCCGCGTGGCCGGCGAATGCAGCCGGCGGCAGGCTTTACGGCGCACGGAAGACGATGCGATGAGGACGACGATCGGTTTCTCTCGCCGACAAGTTGGGGCCACCGGATGCGCGGGAAGTTGACTCGCCGTTTCACGCGCTCGTTTCGTCCGGAGTCCCCGAGCGCTCCCGGGGGCCGGGGATGGCGTGGGATCGCCGGATGGATTTAGGCCCAAATCCGGACGAAAACGAGGAACCGGGGGCGCGACTGGGCCGAATTACGCCGTCCGGATGGAAAAAACGCTCGCCGAGGGCCTGTTTGGGGGGACGAGTGGAGATGCTCTGACAAGTACGCGGACTAACCGTGTATTTTACTCTTTTTGGAAAGGTGTAACAGAGCAAGCATGCAAGCTGCATGCCAAATTTAGGCTCGTTCAGACAGTGGAGACATCTGAAAAATATGGCGTGCGCGGGTCGGGTACGCACATTGGAGCTAGCAGAGCTGGCTGGCTACGGCCAGAGGTGGCGCCAAAGCGTGACCACGAGGGAGGATACGGCCACTCGTTCGATGCCGTTAACCGCCTCATCTGTCAGACAGGCTCATGGGTGGACATGCTGCTACACTGTGCACACTGCATCCATATGTGCACACTGCACAGTCTGCAAGGCTTTGCGGAGGCGGTGCAAAATGCAATGCATATCGCGTCTGAGGCGGCGCCGAGCACGAGCACGAGCCGCTTCCAGGCCGCTGCTGTCGCCTGTCGGGGTCGGTTGCTCGGCGACATAGCGGCAAGATTAGGAAACCTTGCCGTCATTTTTACTGGCCCGGGCCCTGTACTTGTACAGTAACCCAAGATGAACACACCGGCCGGCTGCAACCGCACCGAGCCAGACATTTTCACTGTTTCTTCCAAACAGCATTTCTACTCGCCGCAACAAGATTTTCTGTAAAATATTGAACTCATGAATTCATATAGAACGGGCGGTTTCCATTATTCAAATCTTGAAGCACATGTACAGATTCCAACGAAAGTTAAAACCTAAGTAAACCTAGATCTTGTCGCTATCACCGCCTCCGTCAGCGACTATATCTAGTCGTCCTCGCCACGGTCGACAAAGCCCGTCTCTCTCTTCTCCGCCCGTGTCGTGTCTTCCTGGCTCCTTCCCGTCGCCTTAGTTGCGTCCGGTGATAAGCTTCACCATGGCAACGCGGTTAACCTCTATACGGGCGGCTGCCGCACTCTAGCTAGGCTTCCAGCTCCAACATGGCATGCCACTCGGCGGGCATGAGCTGGTGGCTAGCCTCCTCCCTTCCCGCTTTTTCGCATGTGAGGCATATCTCCTCCTTGACCCGACCCCCCCCCCCACACACACACACACACCATGTCCTCCTCCTCCTCCTCGTCCGCAAATGGAGGAGTTGGGTCCGACAGCGGGGAACGCGTGTGCTACCAAAGTGAGGATGGCCCGAGGTGGATATGCAGCGAGGCATTTTGTTGGCGAGGGAGAGAAGTACCACAACTGGAGTTTGGTGTCCCCCATCTCCGTCTGGCCGGATCTGGGATTATCTCCCGACCCTTCTCGGTACTACCTTCTCGGGGACGGCGATCTCTCCAGATCATGGTCACCGGCATCTTATGGTCTACGTCGACGACTTTTCGGCTGCTTCTTCTACAAGTACTGGGTTTTTTCAAGATTTCTCCAACGCGAGCTTTGCTACGTTGGAGGCCTAGAGGCGGCATCGAGCTTCGAGGGATGCATGAGGAAGATGGTGCTGAACTTTTCAAGGACTTGTGTTTTATTTCTTTCTATAAGGATGTTCTTGTAAGGCTGGTTTAATATATGGATTTATGCCTTTCTCTGCAAAAAAAAAAAAAAAACTGGAGTTGGCGGCACGGTCGTCCATCTATAACAGGGGAAAAGGGTGAAAAATGGAGGCGTGAGGTCAGTTTTTGTGACAATGATGGGCATGGCCTACGGTGGTTGCAGGCTGTGTCCGGCGCTTCTAGGTGGCTCCCTGTGGGTTGGGGCCAGATTGGGTATTTGGGCGTGCCAAACACTATATGGGGTCGCACATGTGCGAAAGAGGCTTTGGGGACGTGACTGGGCGAGCTTTTACGTTCGGCGGCTGATAGGCCTTTGGGGAGGGTTGTTGGGAGCCGCGACTCGAGATACTCTAAAAGCAGCATGTGGTTAGCCAGACATATAAATTGTCTTACATATACATTAATAATATTTGTCAAGAAACTTGATGTTGAATTCTTAATTTGTTACATTAAACAATCAAAGCTTCAACCGATCTATTGCGTACACTTTTTTTTGCATAAACTTAGTGTACACATATTGTTAAAGTTTAATCGTATCATGTTTTGAAAAAAAAAAGTAAGCATAAATGAAATTACGTCATGTTTAAGTACTTTTTTTTATTTCTTCGCAGTTAAGTAGGTTTCCAAGAGCCATGAAGCATAACCACAAAGTTCTCTATGACAATATCTAATGGTAACTTCTGTTAATCCTGCTACTAAGCATATATCTGCAAAATTTTAAGCATCTTGTAAGAATAAATTCAAATATTCAAAGAGTCCACACAGACATAATACTATATGATGACAATCAACTACCTTTAATTGAAACTTTGTCGCGTGGTTCCATAGAAGACTCTGATATTAAATATATTATAGTTCCAGCTATTGATATAGCATTCCTCCTGGGAAAGTAATTGAGCCATAAACATATAGTTTTGGAGTACATCCAAACATAATGAAATGTCTATTTCACAATTAAGCCAATTCTACAATTTAAGATGCAATATTCATGCATCATTGAATGTCTCCCAGTGAATTTAAATATAAGATTATCTGATTCACTTTCATGTAACATAGATATACATATGCTGATTAAATAATGTAAATATATACTTAAAATTAAATACCTTATATCCAGTCTCTCCACTCGATTTGCTGCTTCTTCCGCAGCTTGAATTGCTTGATTTGACATGCCAAGTGTTGAACAAAAACGACGCTGCAAAGTTATGAATAAAGGGTAAAAAGTTAAGAAATATGATTAGAATAAATATTTTTTATGTTAATTACTATCTTCTCATTAGAAGATAAATTAATGCTAGCTGTTGATGAAGATATTCATCGACATTAGGTCGGTATGAAGTACATTGGCAAAAAAAAAAGTGAGTATGAAGAAGGAAGGAAACAACTACCACAAGGTCTCTTGGACGAACACTATTGATCTCCATGAATTCACCCTTTTTCTCTTCAATATGTTGTACTAGTAAATCTTTGGCTCGAGAAACCTCTTTCCTTGTAACTCCATTTGTGACGGTGCAAATCTCTGGTTATTATATAAGGAAAATTTAATAAGCTTCATGATTTTGCATGAAATATATGAAAAACTGTCTAGCCGGTGTTCTTCATGATTTTTGTACCTTTTATAGTTCGAGCCTTATTAGCTTGCCTGCATGCTATGTACAGGCAAGCAGCACAGACTGAATGTTTCTTCCTTATATTAAACAGCTTGAGATCGTTTGCTTTCATGTACAGGTTTTTTGCTTCAAGCTTTATGCTATCAACAATGCCCAACCTATTAAAACAGTAATTTGTACACTTAGTTATGTGATAGTATACTACATGACGATATGTAACTACCTTAAAGTTCAGACGTATACAAGGACTACAAAATTGTTTCAAGTAAGACTGACATAAGGATGTGAATTTACCTATCAGCCATATCAGCTATGTAGTGAAACGCAGTGTCAGGTTGATGAGAAGAAAAATCAACACTCTTCAGTATATTGCCGTGAAGAGACTGGTGGTGATCAAATGTTCTTTGCTCTAGTCTCACAGCAGTGGTAGAATTATGTTTCGGTTTAAGATTGATAGCAGACTCTGCAACAGATATAGGGTCATAACTATCAACATTCGATGCAAAGGGGGTAGAAGTGCGCCAATCAGGTTTCTCATCGACGTAATGGCTATCTAGTACAAGGCCGCACTCTGAGCATATGGTGTCTCCAGTTGCATGGTCTAATACTATCACTGTGCTAACATTGCAATCTTTGCAGTGTGATGATTCCATCAGATTGTGGATATGAACAAGCAAAGATCGAGGCACTTAGACAAGAAGGGAGGGAAGGAGCTCAAATTATACCAAAAAAATCGATCTACCAATATATCAATCGCATTGCGTCCATAATAGGCTTGTGAGTATCACAATTTTATACTACGGAGTAGGACATTTGGCTGAAATGGCGTATGCATGACTAATATATAGTACATGAGTAAGAGCTTCTTAAGCTAAAAGTTGGTTGACACGCTAAAGCTTATGTGCGTACTAACTGTTAGATACCTTGAAATAATGCAATAGTGTGACAAGATAAAAATAATGCGGAACCCAGAACGATACACGTACCATAGTGTAGAACATTATTTACAATGTCTGCTAAACTTATAAGTTTGGTAGAAGTCATAAATCAAGTGAAGATATCACGCTAACATACAACCGATTATATCAGTACTTAACCTCTGTGTACTAGAGACTATCAGAAGATGTTGAGTGAAATTCTAATCAGTAGCATTGCAAAATTGAGTGCAATTGTTCACTAAAATCATGAAAGGAACTACAATAGCTGTATCAAGCTACCCATGCGCACATACCAGTAGCACTGAACATCATACATAAATATACAATGCATGATGCTGCATCTGAACATCATACATAAATATACAATGCATGATGATGCATCTCTGCTTCATCGGCGGCGAAGATGAATACACACGATGCAGCCAGAAATCACTTGCTGGAGCAGCGGACAACAACATTATGGTCATTGTAAACTTAAGATTCACAGTTGCATAACATTATGATCTCCAACTATATTATTAAGAACTTAGGATTTGAGGATCTTCAATCGGACTTACTAACATTTACCAATATACAATACATGCAATACTCGTAACAGCTGCAGCGAGTCAGTGACACGTAACATGCATGTGAAAAAAGCACACGTATTACTGCAAAGTCCAAAAAGAACTACACATCATCAAATCATTCTTTGTCCACCTCAATCCATGTTACGCTGATATGATTGTGAAGCACATTACATACATCACTTACTTAGTAGCCAGCTTTGGGAGATCAATTTTGACACAGTCAGTTCCTCTCTTGCTCTCGAACTGGGGACAAAAACACAGGCAGAGAATCTATACAGTATAAACCAACAACTCCATGCAGCTATACATGTCTCTCTGGATGAACAAACAGTTTGAAGAGCTATTTATTTCCCGTGAATGGTGCTGTACAGAAACTCCAAAATATCTGCTATTGTGATTTTCCAGTCATCAGTCACTCGCACTTGCCATACCGATAAGCTTCAGCATGTTCCTATCCTCCTTGAATCTCTCAAGAACTGTACCCTTGACGAGCTCTGTTTTTTCATCAAGTGATCCCTTCACTTGTATCCCCCAACATTCAATAACTTCTGGCCTGAACCTGTTTGTGTTGGAAAGGGATGGACCGGTGAATGTGCTGGAGGTAAATGAGTGCCCTTGATCGAAACCAGCAGATAGGAAAAGGCCAAAGTGATGTGGCTTGCCTCCAAAGCCGATACCATTTGGAATATTCTCAGAGGTGAAGTTTGTAGCACACTGTCAAAATGAGATATGATGTAAAATCATTCTTACATCACTTTTACTTCCAAGATGATGAATGGCAACACATAATAAAAATAAGAGAAGATAGGCATACCCATTGTAAATTTTTGTTTGCTCCTGTAGGACGAAAAATGGATGCTTCGGGATATAATTTGAAAAGGAATGTCTTCATGTCACCATAAAAATCACTGTGCCTTTCCCATGGTTGTGATGCATATGCACCAAAAATGGAACCTTCTGCATCTTTAATGATTAGAACAGTCTGTGCATCTCCATTCCTATAAAACAATAAAAATGCCCAGAATTATGTACACTGCGAAAAAAATCTACACAGAAAGTTGGCAAGCCTGTAGTCAGTATGTAATAATACATAGTGAGCATTGACATCAAAATGACTTTTACCGTGCAGAATATTTTTTTTTAAAAAAAAACCATCATGCTCTATGAGTAGAAAACTAGTTTCGTCAGATTACATAATAGCTGTCTATAATCAAGACTCAATTAAGCAATTGAGCCTTAGAAATCACCAACACATCTATAATATTCAAGAGTACTCACGTTACATTGCCTAAGAAAGTGCTGAAGCTTTGTCCATGAAGAGAACTGTGATATAGAAGCCTCCACTCTTGCACATCATGTTGAGAAAAGCCACCTCCTATATGCCAAGCATACTCCTTATTTAAAAGTAGCAACTCAGAGGAGATGTTTTCTGGATAGTGAAGTAGTGGCACTTGGAAGCCAGCTCTGCCTACAAAATAACAAAACTCAACAAAAGCATGCGAAAACAACTAGGGTATGGCTGACTTTCACATTTCTATGATCAGATTCATTTTTCCAAGAACAGAGGGATACAGTTTTTTTTTTTCAGTTTAAACACTAAAAACATACTAGAGGACCAAACATGTATGTAAAGAGAGCATGCACCGAAACCTATGGATATTCTAAAGTAAAAACAAGAATGGTAGTTCACCAATGGGGTAGTATAAGATTATCAGACTGATGTTTCTAGGCTCACTTGGAATAACTGAACACGAATAAAGATAGAGAGATGCTCTCGTAAATTTCAAAAATGACAGAGGCTCTCATGTTCAGTCTGACAGGTCAACTTGAGGTAGAGAGATAGAGGCTTCCTATACCAAGGTCACCTGCAGGCTGCAGCCACTAACCAACTTAGGCCAGCAGAGTAGCCTACACCATGTGCCTTGTTGGCAACACTCAGACTTGTGCAATAGGAAGTTGGCAACTGTCAAGTATTTCCTTTGTATGCCATGCTGGTGCCCATGGTAGCACAAATACCTTTCTGATTTCCTGTTCCTCTCTTTTATTGTTGCCCAATAGGAAGTGTCAGAAACTCAAAATTAACAAGTGAATATAACTTGAGTTGGATATTACTTCCAGAATTCCAGTTGCACGCTTTTGCTATCCCATTCGCAGGGACTTGTTAAATTGCCTATATGTAGCATGTTTACTTAATTGGATGATAGATTGTTGAAAAGATCTTTTTTTTAACTTGTGTTACTAAAGACAGAACATAATTTTTTCTGTATTATTGAAGACATATTTAACCTCTTGGCAACAAACAACACGTCTTAAATCATCAACAGCAGTAGCCAAGGTACACAAGAAACTTTTGATTTAGACATACCTTGTAATAGGAAAGAACTGCAATAGAAGCCCAGTATACATCCACTCAAGTATGATAGACACCAAACGACCAAAGTGTACTTGAGAAAGATAGAAGGCTACCCGCCCAAAAAAAAGAGAAAGACAGAAGGCTGAGATGTTTGTAACTAGAAGTCTAGAACTGACAACAGTACGTCGCACCTCCGATAATTTGATTTGTTATGGTCTTGATTCATGAAACCCTGGTTAATGGTGATTTCAGATATAAGTAGTACCACAAGATCAGTAAATGTCCAACAAGTATGTGTCTTGCTCCTTTCACATATATAAGAGGTGTTTTGGTGCTTAATGCTGACTATGAAGCAGATGGATTTTCCTAGACCACCAACTTCAGAGCAGTAGGAGTGCAGATACCACAAGCTTCACTTACTCATTAATGGCGAATCTCAAGAGCAAGGAGGAACATTATGAAGAAAATGACAGTCCTACCCTTTCATATATACACACTAAAGCAAGAAATATTTGACTGTCTACAGCATATTTCTCCAAAGGCAATAAATAGGACCGCACCCATGTCATGATTCAGCTACAAGAAATGCACCGCTTGTTTTTGGAAATTATGCAGACTGACAATACAAACCTGAATCAGGGGGCATCAACAGACTTCCGAGAAACTTCCTGAGTGATGGCATGACTGTACACCAGTTTCTAAAGTCTGATAATGACATAGTCTTCTCTGAGACCCCTTCAGCATTCGTTGAAAATACTGCGGAGTTGAGAAATGCTTCAGATGTCCTCTTGTTTGAACCTTCCCCTGCTTCCTTGTTATTTTCAAATATGGTTTCGTGAATGGACGCCAATACAGATTCCAGATCAGACCTGGTAATGGTGAAAGAGAAAACACAGGAGTAAGTGGTTCATCAAATAGAACCTACACAGCTAAACAAAAGAACTTCTACGAACAGAAACATGCTTTGCAAAAGCTTTCGAAACCAGAAGTCATTAAAAGCACAAAGAAAATCATCAGCTCGGGAGGTAAATACTCGCGAATGGCGTATACCAACATATAGGAGCAAAATCAGTTTTGCTAGCTCACTCAAGAAATACCTTGTTAAGGCACCATCTCCCATAACATCGCACAATTGAAAAATGAACTCATCAGCCTCATCTCGAGTTCCCCTTTCATATGTTGCCTGTTAGGAACAAATCGCTATTAAACAACAGAATATAATGGAGAGAACCTAGCAAGAAATATGGCAGTCTTAACATTGGGAAGATAGTTTTTTTGTGTTTAACAAATAAATAAAACATGTGAAGTCCATTACTTCCAATGACTAAATTAGCACGGAAACTGAAGAACATCAGAATTTGATTGATTTTTTTTTAAAAATTTCCGAAGACCTAAGGTTTAACTTTAAGCAGTGGAAGTAGTTTTAAGAAGTAGAACCACATTTCTCCCTTCTTAATGTACAAGCAAAGCAAATAGCATACTACATTCAAGTATTCAACACTAAGCTTTGCATAGCATTACAAATGCAGCGTGAGTACACTAATACCACCGAATTCATCCATGAACGAATTTAATTAAGCGAGTGGTAGGACAAGGGTACCAACTTTGCAGATGATCAAACCCTCGAAGGTGACCCCATCTTCCTCGCAGCCCTCCTTGGCCACCAGCTGGAACAGCCTGTCGCCGAGCGCCCCGCGTACCCCGAAATACTCCTGCGCAAGACGGACCACACCCCCGTTAGAAACTGGATCCCAGATCCGCCCGAACCCAATCCAATCCCGGCTGCAAAAAACTTGTGCGGAGTGGGGAGCTCACGAGGAAGACGGGGCGGGAGATGGCGCGGCCCTGGGTCCCCGACCGCTCGGCGAGCGAGGCGAAGCGCGCGCGGAGGTCGTCCAGCGCCTGCTTCGAGAAGGCCCTGCGAGAGTCGAGAGGGAAGGGGCGATGAGATCGCGCGCGACGCGGGGCTAGGCGAATTGCGGCGGGGTGAAGCAGGCAGGCAGGCAGCTGCGGTGGCGGCTGTTTGACGGCGTGGTACCTGGAGGCCGTGACGAAGCGGGCGGAGGAGGCGGACGAGGAGGAGCCCTGTGAGTTGCCCATGGCCGCCGCCGGTAGCGGGCGGGGTGCTGTGCGGTGGCGTCGCCGCGTCGGGGATGTCGGTAGCAGGCGAGAGCGCGCACACGGCACACCCCAGGCAGCCGTCAATTTCCCTTTCTCCTTGGAACGACAACTGAACGGCCCATCGCGCCACCAAGAGACGGTTTAGCCTTCCCCTGCTCATGGAGCGACAAGTGTCCAAGAAGGCAAGAACCATCTCATCGTCATTATGTCAAGTCAGTTAGAGCAATTCCAATAGTATAGCCAACTGTTGGCTATAACAAGATGGCATATCATTTATAGTCATCATATAGCTAACATGTACTTTACTAATATATGTCCCACCTTTCACTCTCACAAGATGCCTAGGAGCACGTGCAAGAGATGGCTATTGCATAGTAGCCCACCTCTCTTCTCTCTCCTCTTCTCTCTCCTCCAACTCATCTAAAATATATTATTTAATGTCTTATAGTCAGCTGACTAGACTCTATTGTACTTGCTCTTAGAGCATGTCATCTATAGCTAACTTAGAGCCAACATATACAATAGTGAGCTATAAACATGTTTTACTTTATCAATGTGTGGCACACCTTTCACTCTCACAAATCTCAGGTTTAACATTTGTGTGTCTCATAAAGGCAGAATATTCATTCAGTGAAAGGCGATGTTCCCATCGATAGCGATGCGCCTGTGGTGACTTCGTCAATTTCAAATTCCAATCTGCTGGTTTAGTCTTTCGAATGTGCTCATAGAGGTAGAGTGTGCGTCTGTGCGTTCATAGGGGTGAGTGTATGAGTGTGTATGTGAGCGTCTGCGTTTGTACTGTATTTCTCACAAAAAACGGGGCGCCGGAAACGGACCTTGCTCGACCGTTTGCGTTCGCGCGGACCAGAAATGCGCCAGCAACCTGCTCCAGCGTGGCGACGCATAGTGTCCGGACCGTTCGCGGAGACGCAAACGCAGCGCAAAAATGCGGCACGTTTGCGTCTCCGCGGATGCTACGCGGTCGCACCGAGCGTCCGCTCGTTTCTCCCACGGGCCCGGCTGGTAGTGACCCTGGCTCGCGGCGCGAATTAAAGCACAACAACTGCCGAGGAGGGCAACCGCTAGAGTGGCAACCGCGCCGATTGACGCTCGAACCGCTGGAATGGAGCGTCGAACCGCCGCGGGAGAGCAACCGCAGCCCTCTTCGTTATACGCACCGCCATTAATCCCCGCTCAATAAGACCATGCGCTAATTCATCTCCAACTGGCCTGCCATTCATCTTCATCTTCAACACTGGCGTGCCACATGCGTAAAGCCATGAGCAACCTGTCGTTGCCATTGATACGTCTCCGACGTATCGATAATTTCTTATGTTCCATGCCATATTATTGATGATACCTACATGTTTTATGCACACTTTATGTCATATTCGTGCATTTTCTGGAACTAACCTATTAACAAGATGCCGAAGAGCCGACTTGTCGTTTTCAGCTGTTTTTGGTTTCGTAAATCCTAGTAACGAAATATTCTCGAATTGGACGAAATCAAAACCCAGGGTCCTATTTTGCCACGAAGCTTCCGAAGACCGAAGAGGAGTCGAAGTGGGGCCACGAGGGGCCGCCACCATAGGGCGGCGCGGCCCGTGCCTTGGCCGCGCCGACTCGTGGTGCGGGGCCCTCGTGTGGCCCCCACGTTGCCCTTCCGCCTACTTAAAGCCTCCGTCGCGAAACCCCGATGCGAAGAACCACGATACGGAAAACCTTCCGCAGACGCCGCCGCCGCCAATCCCATCTAGGGGGATTCGGAGATCTCCTCCGCACCCCGCCGGAGAGGGGATTCATCTCCCGGAGGACTCTTCACCACCATGGTCGCCTCCGGAGTGATGAGTGAGTAGTTCACCCTCGGACTATGGGTCCATAGCAGTAGCTAGATGGTTGTCTTCTCCTCATTGTGCTTCATTGTTGGATCTTGTGAGCTGCCTAACATGATCAAGATCATCTATCTGTAATGATATATGTTGTGTTTGTCGGGATCCGATGGATAGAGAATACCATGTTATGTTAATTATCAAGTTATTACCTATGTGTTGTTTATGATCTTGCATGCTCTCCGTTATTAGTAGAGGCTCTGGCCAAGTTGATGCTAGTAACTCCAAGAGGGAGTATTATGCTCGATAGTGGCTTCATGCCTGCATTGATATCTGGGGGAGTGACAGAAACCCCTAAGGTTGTGTTGTGTTGTTGCCACTAGGGATAAAACGTTGATGCTATGTCCGAGGATGTAGTTGTTGATTACATTACGCACCATACTTAATGCAATTGTCTGTTGCTTTGCAACTTAATACCGGAAGGGGTTCGGATGATAACCTCGAAGGTGGACTTTATAGGCATAGATGCAGCTTGGATGGCGGTCTATGTACTTTGTCGTAATGCCCAATTAAATCTCACTATACTTATCATGACATGTATGTGCATTGTTATGCCCTCTCTATTTGTCAATTGCCCGACTGTAATTTGTTCACCCAACATGCTTTTATCTTATGGGAGAGACACCTCTAGTGAACTGTGGACCTCGGTCCATTCTTTAATACTGAAATACAAATCTGCTGCAATACTTGTTCTTTACTGTTTTCTTGCAAACAATCATCTTCCACACAATACGGTTAATCCTTTGTTACAGCAAGCCTAGTGAGATTGACAACCTCACTGTTTCGTTGGGGCAAAGTACTTTGGTTGTGTTGTGCAGGTTCCACGTTGGCACCGGAATCTCCGGTGTTGCGCCGCACTACATCCCGCCGCCATCAACCTTCAACGTGCTTCTTGGCTCCTCCCGGTTCGATAAACCTTGGTTTCTTTCTCGAGGGAAAACTTGTGCCATGTCATCCTCTATGTACTATAAAAGTTTTTTCTCGGGTTTTTTTCGATCCCCGCCGCCTTGGAAACGTTGTGGAGTGTTGCCGATCATGGGACCCGCATGTCATCCTCTATGTACAATCAACTTTCTTTTCTTTCCCGATCTCAAGCCGCATTTGAAACGCTGAGACCGGGCCAAGCCGCAAAATGGGACCCGCATGTCATCCTCTATGTACACACAAAGTTTCTTTTCTTGGATTATTTTTGGCTCCCGATATTTGGTCACTTGCCTTTTCTTCTCGATCTCATGCCGAAGCTTGGAAACGCTGAGGAAACTCCGGCCGGCTCAGTGGGTCCCGCATGTCATCCCTCTCATGAATAATAAAAGTTTCCTTCGTTGGACTTATTTTTTACCCCTAATTTCTCGGGCTATTTGCCTTTTCTTTTTGATCCCCGCCCTTTGAAACGATGACGACGTCAGCCAAGGTGCCGGTCCGCCGTCCCGGTTTATAAGCCATCCCTCTGTTGAACAATAAAATTTTCCTTGATGGATTTATTTT
>NC_061512.1:108537497-108574322 GCF_022539505.1 Lolium rigidum | reverse complement strand
CCCTGGCACCACCTGGCGCATGTCTACTACTCCGCAAACTCTGTCTCCATGGGTGGCGCATGCAAGATGGGACGGTTTTGAAGGGATTTGGTGCCCAAGAGGCAATAATAAAGGAGTGTTTATTATCGCAAATCCATGTTCATGATAATGTTTATATACCATACTTATTGTATTATCCGGAAACATAATAGATGTGTGGAATATGAACACAATGTGTCCCTAGTATGCCTCTATACTAGTTCGTGAAATAAGTGTTGGTTATTGGTTTCCATAACCATGAACATAGTGTCACTTATTAGCGAGGTCATATTATTAGGAAGAATAATATGATGGACTTGACCTAATCAAAGTGTAGCAATTGATTGCATTACATAGTTCTAATTATGAAGCTTTTTCGTTGTCATCTATACTATTCCTTTGACCATGAGATTATACAACTCCCGGGTATTGTAAGAATGCATAGCTTTTTGCAAATGTCACTTCATTATTAGGTGATCATAAAGCTATCTCGCATGTATTCTATAAGATACTTGTTGGGTTGTATGTTATCAAGAGTGTGATTTTCCCTTCCAAGTAACGGAAAGATATTCTTTGGGCCCTCTCGGTAATACGCACTCAATCGCTTGCAAGCCCGTGACTAGGTCACATGAGGGTGCACTATTACGACAAGAAAATTGTACTTACCGGTAACGAGATAAGAACAAGGTATGAAGGCACCAATGATCAAATCTCGGGTAACTAAGATATCGCAGGACATCGGAATTATATATGAGTGACATAAGTGGTTCACTCGATAAGATCATCGTTGAATATGTGGGGGTTAATATGGATCTCCAGATCCCTCTATTAACCATTGGCTATGGACATAGTCATGTTCGCATAATCGTGAACCCGTAGGGTCACACACTTAAGGTTCGACGCCGCTAGGGATGGAGAGATATCAAGTGCAATGTTTTCAGTTTCCCGAATGGATTCGGGAATATCACGGATGGATTCGGAAGGGCGAAAAACCTATAGGAACATATATGATAAGTATCAGAATGGTCCGGACAGTTCCAGATTTTTTGGTCATACCGGAAAATTCCAGAAGGGGGAACCCACCTAACCTAGGGCCGGGTGGGCCCCATCCACGTGCCAAGTGGGTTGGACGGCCTGCCCGCTGGCCTCCATGGCCGAGTGGGAGAGGGAGAGTCCTCCCTCCACTCGGTTTGGAAGTGGAGGGAGGAGCTTTCCTCTTCCTATTCTGATTCACTTGGGGACTTCCTTATTTGGTTCCAACATGAGTTTGACAAGGTTTGAGTGAGAGTCCAATTAGGATTCTGAGATCCTACGGCCTCTCGGATCCGAGCCTTTATATAAGGGAGCCCCGGGGCTGTCCACAACATCACAAGTCCACAACAGTCACACAACACCGAGCTACCCACGCCTAGCGTCGCCGACAAACCATCGCTGACAAGCCGCCGCCGGCTGTCGCCGACTTCCTCGCTGCCGTCGGCCGTCCTAGTCGGGGTCCTCCTCCATCCTCCGCCGTTTATCTCCGTTGGTCCTAGGACCTCCACCGGTGATCAACGGAATCTCGCCGGAACCCTAATTCCGGCGAACTCCGAAAAGATAGTCCGGGCAAAGCCCTGCCAGATTTGCACCAAGTTCGTTGTCACGCTGTCGTGACACCGGAGCGATCTATCTACCTCGACTCCAACTTGCTGTAACAAGAAGGAGCCGACGTTGTCAAGCCGTACATGTGCATCACCTTGGAGCTGCCGCACAAGCGACGGAGTTGATCGAGTTGGATCACCAACAATGAACTGATCATGATCATCTACATCGACACCAACCGTTAAGCTTCTACACCCGATTTGCAAAAGTACGCAAATCAAGTTATCGCATTGGTACATGCTACTGCATCGTTACATGCATCTCCAATATTAGATATTGGTGGTTTATTCGTTGTTGCGTAGGAATTTTTTGTTTTCTATGCTACGAATCCTTATAGGTTTGAGACGTGCCATCCTTGTGAGATGGCGGACAGCCGTCTGCTGCCGCACCTCCTCCCCCACCCTTCCGCCATGCGTCGATGCGGGTGCCACACCCACTTGTAAGCGGCACTACATTAGCTGCACACGACACAAGGAGGGGGAGGCATGTTTAGAGGTTTCTACATAGCTTTGTGGTAACCCCTTTGCAGTATAAAATGATTCCCAAGGGTACGACATAAGGGGTTATAACCCTATGGACTTGGCGACCAAGAGAACCTTTGCTACCAAGCCTACGAAGTGAGAGAACAGAGGTAGGGGATGAAAACGCAAGGCCGACGAGCTTTTCGGCGAGTTGAGCCTGTCTCTGTACAGTCCGTGAAAGCCCATCATAATATTCGAGAAGTAGGACATAGGGTTTCATGCTTGGCGACCACCTGAACCTAGGTAAAAGGCTCGCGTGTCTTTGTGTGTTTGTTGAGTGTGTTGAGATCACCCTGAGCGTATTTATTCCCCATACCAAATCTAAAAGGGCTTTTCTCATCCCTGGTGTCCGCGAACGCACCCACGACATCTTGAAAACCATGTTCTCTTGCTTACAAAAGGTACAAGATGATGGAAATTAATGCCTCTCAAGATCAAAGCTTTTGGTCCGGTTTATGGTGAATACTAAGGTTCTTACCAAGTATAGTGTTATTAACAAAACTTGGAAATGATTACAATGATTTTTATGGAGATAAAAGTTTGAATTGTCTCTTTTTTGTATGCTCCTTTGGTCAATACTTGTGAAATATTGTTGGATGTAGGATTCATGTTGAGAATTGGATACCTAGGCATGTTCTTAGAGATAGAATGGTACTTATGCTATGGATGGCCGATTATTTTGGTCACACTGGAAAACAAGAAGCAATGCTTGTTTCTCAAAAAGTGGGATGATCCTACTAATATTACTTTTTGTCTACGTTGTCATTAGATTTGTTTTAAATCTTGCAGAAAATTTGTGGTTCGAAAAAAATTATGTCTTGGTGCTAATAGATTGTCCCAAGTGGTAAGAGAGGTTTTGAGGAGGAGACATGGTCGGGTTCCTAGTATCTCGATGTGTTTTAGCATTTCATGCTTCGTCCCACATAGTTCTTCGAAGAATATGTGTACTTCAATAGTTGTAGATATTTACCACTCCCATGAGCTCTAGGAAAGCCACTGAGCTCGTCCATGCTATCGGTGAAAGAACAAAGATGTCGCCTAGAGGGGGGTGAATAGGCGGTTGATGACCCACAAGTATAGGGGATCGCAACAGTCTTCGAGGGAAGTATTACCCAATTTATTGATTCAACACAAGGGGAGCCAAAGAATAAATATAAGCCTTGACAGTTGAGTTGTCAATTCAGCTGCACCTGGAAATAGACTAGCTCGCAGAGGTTTATCACAGTTTTATAGCAGTGGCAGTAATAAAGTAACAGCGGAAATAAAGTAAAAACAGCAACAGTGGTGGATGCGGTAAACAACAGGATTAAAATATTGTAGGCACAAGGATGGATAACCGGGCGTTGCATGAATGAGACGACTCATATAATAGCTAACATGGGCATTTTCAGATAAAGTGATACAAGTATCCAAGAATAAAATAACCATAGGCGTGTGTTCCTATTTAGTCGCGCGTGCTCGCAATGAGAAACTTGCGCGACATCTTTTGTCCAACCAGCCCGTTGCAGCGGAGCCTCGAGGGAAACTACTGGTAATTAAGGTACTCCTTTTAATAGAGTACCAGAGCAAAGCATTAACACTCTGTGAACACACGTGATCCTCACATCAAAGCCATTCCCTCCGGTTGTCCCGATTATTGTCACTTTGGGGCCTCGGGTTCCGGACAATGACATGTGTATACAACTTGCAGATATGATCAAGAACAATATATAAAGCATCATCATGAAAACACAATATGTTCAGATCAGAGATCATGGAACTCGGGCCCAAAGTGACAAGCATTAAGTATAACAAGTTGCAACAATGCATAAAATACTCACAACGGATACTAGGCACTATTCCCCGAACAATTCTAATGCTATTACATGAACGAACTCATCCAATCCTGACCATCCCCTTCAGCCTACAGCGAGGGAACTACTCACACATGGATGGGGGAATCATGGATAGTTGATGGAGAAGCGTCGGTGATGGTGATGGCGATGGCGATGATCTCCTCCAATTCCCCGTCCCGACAAATGCCAGAACGAAGTTCCTGCCTCCGAAATAGGGTTTCGCGAGGCAGCGGCGCTACGGACTTTTCTCTGGAATAACTTCGAACCCCCTGGGTTTTCTCGTGACGAGGATCTTATAGCCGAAAGGGGAGGCCGAAACGACGAAGGGGTTGGGAATACACCCCCCCAGGCACGGCCAGGCCTGGGCCGAGCCTGGGCCATGTATTCCCAGCCCCAGGCCTCCCCGCTCTTCACCTTCTGGCTGCGTGAGTTCCCCGGGAAAATAAGGCATTTGGGTATATTTCTGGGATTTTTCCTGAAAGTTGATTTTTTGCACAAAAACAAGACACCAGGGCAATTCTGCTGAAAACAACGTTAGTCCGTGTTAGTTGCATTCAAAACACACAAGTTTGAGGGCAAATAATAGCAAAAAGGTTCAGGAAAGTAGATACATTTTGGACGTATCAACTCCCCCCAAGCTTAGCTTATTGCTTGTCCTCAAGCAATTCAGTGACAACTGAGTGTGATAAAAGACTTTCACCAACCTATTTGTTCCATAAGATGTATATATTCTCACGGATGATCAAATACTTCGCTAATTCATAAATAAGGAGCATGTGAAACAACATAATCAGCAGTAATGCAAACCATGAATGGATACCAATAGCAATGATTAGCAACATGAAACATAAACACTTGCAAGATTGCAATAGTCATAATGAAGTAAGACAAAGTGGTATCTCGCCAACCCCTATTTGGAAGCAAAACATAAATGCACGGGGCACCTCTGAAATCCAAAAGAAGACTAGAAGTAAAGATATCGAAAGATGCAAGCATCACAAATATGCAATAAATAATCTTATCTTGGGACAAGCACATTACACTAAGAATGACTGCCAATGCTTCTAGGAAAGTGCTTTAAAAGAGAGAATGGTGACTCAACATTGCGGTGGTTGAATGGTCCTTTGCAAAGGAAAGCGGAGATTAAACATGTCGTTGGAGCTTTTCATTTGTAAAACTGAGGTAAAATTGCTTTTTGAGTGGTGGTTGCTTTTGTCAACGAATCGGTAAAAGGGTTTTTGTCATCTTCCATACTAAACAAGTTTGAGAGCGGTTCCGAAATATTTGGGCGAAGCCTCTTTTCATCTATGCTATTTATAAAACTGTGACACTCCTCCCATCCATTGCTTACACATACCATGGCTAGCCGAATACTCGGGTGCCGACCGACAATCACAAACCATGGAGGAGTGCCACTTTCTTATAATTTCCTATTTTGTTCCCCTTTTGGAAGTTGTGGTCAAACCAGCTCTTCTTCTTTTTATATCTATCATTTTTTATTGACAAGCGAGATGAAGCTCACGAGTCTTGCGGTACTTAGTAAATCATGGAAGACGTCAATAATAACTCTCACATCCTCATGAGCTAAAAACAGTGTCACAAAACAAAGATTTGTTTGAAGGTTTTAAAGGTAGCACATGCAAATTTGCTCGGAGTGGAGATGAAATACCACATGTAGGTAGATATGGTGGACTCATTTGGCATGCTTTGGTTCAGTACTTGGATGCACGAGCAGTAACTCCGCTCAGTACAGGTGAAGGCTAGCAAAAGACTGGGAAGCGACAATCAAAAATGCATTGTTGGTCATAATCATGCTTGCGACAAAACGCGATTAAAAACGGCATAAAAGCAATGCAAGAACTCTGAGGCTAAATAAATCATCAAGGCTTAATTGACTATTGTTCAGTCATATGCATGCGTGAGCACGTGCCAAGTCGATTCAAATGAAACAGTCAGAGGAGGGTACCACAATGTCAATACCGCTATATGAAAAAAGCAATGCAAGCAAACGCGAATGTAAAATGTTACCCACCAAATGTAAATTGAAACTAGTCGTGAGAGAGCGGTACTACTGAATATAATTGAGTAACATACACCCCACATGAATAAACTAAGTACCTTCAAATAGATGAGTATATGTACAAAAATAAAAACAAATAGAGTTCATACCAGCCTCTCACCACAAGCAGATTGTCGTAGATCGTCATTATTGCTATACTTGTGTGTCTCGAATGAATGATATAAAATGAAAACCATGCTCCAATATAGTCTTGAGAGACCACTGAACCCTGCATCAAACTATACAAAACCAAAGAAGAACAACAAATATTTTTGGATTTTCGATACTAGAGTCACCGAACGAAAGTAAAATCTTTTTGGATTTTCTCATAGCAAACCAACGATAGTAAATAAAGAAAAATAGGAACAAGAAACCAAATAAACAAATGATAAAGAGAAACAAAACAGAAATATTTTTGGTCTTTTTTGTGTTTTAGAAAAGAAACAAAACAAAAAACAAGAGAGAGAAAACTAAAAGAGTCACACAAAAGCAAAGTGGCAGAAATCTGCCAAAACTTGACAGCAGTACAGTAATGAATTTTTCGAAAATCTTCTGCTTCTCAACACGAAAAGTGGTCAACTAATGGAAGTTAGATAATAACCTGGGGAGCATGCAAAAAAATTGTCAGCTCAAAATAACGTTCTGGCTATTTTTAGGAATTTTTCCTGTATCAGTCCAGAATCTGTTTTTTAGACAGCACTTCCCCAAATATCATCTTCCTCATATTAGAGGCAACCATCGGCACACAAATGAAATAAAAAAAGTGAAAGTAGAGGTAACTACAGTAGTAACAACCTTCAAAAACTAAAATAAGAACCTACTGAAATAAAAATAACCGAAAGAGAAACAACCAAAAGAAGCGAAACAAGTATATACAAATGACCGGAAATTGTAATATGCAATGAATGAGTGATGCTGGCGTACCTCCCCCAAAGCTTAGGATTTTGGCCTAAGTGAGGCTCAGTACCAAGGGTCCCATGATGTAGTAGGTTCTGGGATATACTCCGAGGTAGCACCATCTTCCGGATGAGAGCTCGAGGATGCACCAGGATAATACACCGTGTAGTCGACAGGGGGTGCCTCCTGATACTCCTGGGGTTCCGGGTCGTGCTGCTCATGGAAATCAAGTACTCTGAGCTCATCCTCCACTCTCTCCAATGTAACAAAGAGAGGCATGTTGACAACACTGAACAAACTTTGTCGAGGCAAAGGCAAGTGCCTTTCCTCACGGTCAGCGAAAAACAATCTATACATCAAGTTTCCGAAAGTCGAATCATTGGTAACAAAATGATGCATTTTCATTGCCGCAAGGTCAAGCCTTGGCGACACCATCAAAGTATCAGTAGGATCCACATGGAGATCATAGTGGAGAAGAGCACGTGTAGCAATAATCCCACCATAATCGGGACCTTTTTCCGACAACCGTCGAGCAATCAAAGCACCAAGATTATACTTGGGGCTTTCATTGATGGCCGCATCGAGAAAAGCCTGGTTAGAGATATTACTAGTGTTCTCTCTTCCCAAAACACTAGTAACAAGAAAATAGGTGAAATAACGAACATCACGGAATTGGATGTTTCTTACCTTCCCTCGCTGGGAGCTGTGAGTGTCGTCACCGGTCACTTCCCTGTAGACTTCTGCAAATTCAACTGGACTGTTTGAAATATTCCTGTCTGCACCAAACGCACCAAGATCTAAAATACTGCAAAATTCTGTCAAGAGCATGACAATAGGTCTATCATATATTTTGAAGGACACAGTAGAACCATATTCTCTAGATTTGAGCTTGAACCTCTTAGTGAAAATCTTGGTGAGCAATGCATATTGAGGGACTTCATTCCTCATATAAGAGGTTAGTCCAGTTTTATCAACAAGGTGTAGGAAATCTCCATGAATCCCTGCATCGTTCAAGAAATCATAGCAAGGATATGTGCATGCATTTGCATCACCAAAATCCCTGTCACCGATGTCTGGCGCGATGTCATCTTCATTGTAGGATCTCCTAATTCGAGTGGAAGACCTCGAAGGTCTCGATGACCTCCTTGGTTCCCCCTCAAAGAACTCACAAAACTTGTGCTGGTTCATGCTCTTTTCTGATATTTGAAGCCCACAATATAAAAATTAATTTCGAGACAAACAAATAAGGTAGAACACTAAAACAACAAGTAGGAAGGCTAAACATGCATCAAAACTACTTCTAAGAGCATAAATCAAGCATGCAAGCTCACATAACCTGTCACCTAAGATCGCAAAATACTCAAGATATATACTCCACCAAACAAAGTTCAACTTGGATGAGCGGAGGAGTCACATACCGGAGAGCAAATGTGCCAAATTTCAGACATAAATTTGGGCTGAGCAAGGAGATCGAGAAATTCTGAGCTCTCGGGCGAAAACGCAAGTGAGAACGAACTGGTACGAGTTTTTTCGGGAGAGAGAGTGGAATGAGTAGAAGGGATGAGTGAGTGGATCCAGGAGGGCCCCATACACATAGCAGGCGCGGCCAGGGGGTGCCCGCGCCTGGCCCATGTATGGCCGGCCTGGGGGCCCCCTGAGCAGCCTCAGGTCCCAATCCTCCTCATTCCATGAATAATTTTTTTTTGGTAAACTTTCTGGATTTTTTCGAGAAACTTCATTTTTGACCAAATTCCAGATTTTGTAACAAACGATTCAGCGCAGGAAAAATTTAAACAACGATGAAAGACCAAACCAAATAAAACTTCCAGTATCTCTAAAACATTCTAATATGAAAAGTAAACAGTAGTGGCACTTATGAAAGCATTGTTTCATTCATCAAAATCACTTTGGTGGCAAGGTTGATCAGGTCTTGACATCAAAAATAATTTTATATGAAGTATAACCTTGCATTTTCAAAAAATAATCAAGTTACCTCAATTTGAATAGGAATATCTCCAATCATAATAATATCACACTCCTTATGAGACTTTGACATAGGCACATGTATTTGACCAATTTGAATGGTTTCAATATTGATAATAGAATTTAGGCAATATGCCCCATTAATCTTCTTCGGAAAATAGACGGTATGCTCCTTGTCATTAACACTAAAAGTAACCTTGCCTTGATTGCAATCAATAACAGCCCCTGCAGTATTAACAAAAGGTCTCCCAAGAATAATAGACATATTGTCATCCTCGGGCATTTCTAGCACAACAAAGTCAGTTAAAATTAAACAATTATGAGCAACTTGAACATGGACATCCTCACATATACCAACAGGAACAGTAGTGGACTTATCAGCCATTTGCAAACATATATCAGTAGGTATCAACTTTTTAAATCAAGTCTTCTATAAAGAGAAAAAGGCATGACACTAACTCCGGCTCCTAAATCACATAGAGCAGTCTTAACATAACTATTTTTAATAGAGCAAGGAATTGTAGGTATACCTGTATCTCCAAGCTTCTTTGGAACTTTGCCATTGAAGGAATAATTAGCAAGCATAGTAGAAATTTCCTCAGTAGGAATTTTCCTTTTGTTAGAAACAATATCCTTCATATACTTTGAATAAGGAGGCAATTTAATAGCATCAGTCAAAGGAATTTGCAAGTACATAGGTTCATCCATTCACAAAACCGGTTAAAGTGTTCCTCTTACCTTGATTTGTGTTTCTTATCAGGGAAAGGCATTGGTTTTTGCACCCAAGGTTCTCTTTCTTTGTCATGTTTGTTGGCAATGAAATCTTCCTTAGTGTACTTCACGTTTTTAGGTTGCTTTTCAGGTGCAACCTCAGCTTCTTCTACTTCTTCCCTATCGGAAGCCTCACTTTTCTCATTGCCGCTTTCAGTTTCGGCATCGGAAATAGATATACTATTAGGATCTACATCGGGATCAGAAGATTCTACAGGTGTTCTATTTTCCTTCTTCTTCTTTTTCTTAGATTTAATCCTAGTATCATCAGCGCGCCGAGAATCTTGCTCGACTCTCTTGGGGTGACCCTCAGGATATAAAGGATCCTGGGTAGTAGCACCACCTCTAGTTCTAATCTCATAAGCATGCTTCTCTTTAGAAGCATTCACTAACAAATCATTTTGCACTTTGGTGAGCTGATCTATTTGTGTTTGAACCATTTGGAAATGCTTAACAAGCATCTTCACATCATTGGAGGTTCGCTCCACAATATCATGTAAATTACTAATCACTCTAGAATTTTCCTCTAAATGTCTCTCAACTCTCTTATTAAAGTTATATTGCTTAATGCAATAATTATCAAACTCATCTAAGCATTGGTCGGGAGTCTTACCATAAGGAACGTCTCCGATGTTGAATTGAAGAGCATGTACTTCGACAATGGTAGGAGGAATTGGCTTACATAATTCTTCAATGGGAGGGAGGTTCTTCACATCTTCGGATTTACTACCCTTCTCCTTGAGAGATTTCTTGGCTTCCTTCATCACTTCATCATTTAATTCAATCATCCCTCTTTTCTTCGGGGTTGGTGTAGACTCAGGAATATGCCAATCATCATAATTCTTGCTTATTTTATCCATTAATTCTTCGGCTTCAGTAGGAGTTCTTTGCCTGAAAACACAACCAGCACAACTATCCAGGTATGTCCTAGATTCATCGGTTAGTCCATTATAGAATATATCAAGTAATTCATTTTTACCAAAAGGACAATTCATTACTCCTCTAATTAATGAGCAAAACCTTGCCCATGCGACAGGCAATATTTCTTCTTTCTCCTGCACAAAGTCAGTAATATTTTGCAAAGCAGCATGTTGAGCACTACCAGGGAAATATTTCTGAAAGAAAGCTGCAACTAAATCCTTAGGAAATTTAATAGACCCAGGCAATAAACTATCATACCAAGCTTTCGCGGCACCTTTCAAAGTAAAAGGGAAAATCTTAGTAATAAAGTAGGCGCATTTTATTATCATCAGCAAAAACATTACTCAAAGCACTAAGCTCATTCATATGCTTCATAGCACTTTCGTTTTCAGTACCACAAAAGGGCTCCTTCTCAACAATTGATATATAAGATAAATCTAGAGAGAAATCATAATCCTTATCCCTAATGTCTATGGGAGAGGTGGCAAAGGTAGGATCAATAGGCGGCGTATATTTAATAGCGCGCCTTGCAAGTAGACTTCTCATAGCACTTGCATCTCTAGTAGCATGACATTCTTCAATGAAGTCATCATCAAGTTCAATATAAGTTTCATCAAGATCATCGCTAGGATTCCCCCTAGCTTGAGGTGAACTAACATGTGTAATAGTATTTTCAGCATTTTCAATTTGTTTAGCTCTAGCAATTGTAGTATCTAGGAAAGGGCCTAGCGAACCACTCTTATCAAGCACAGTAGAAGCATCATCAAAATCATCAGGAGCATTATCAGATTCAAGCAGAAGTAGCAGTAGCATGTGGTGGAGTAAGAAGCTTACTCATAACAGATGGAGAATCAAGAGCAACAGAGGTCTTCAGAGTTGTACCTCTTCTTGTAGTGGATGGCAATATAGGGAACTTCGATTCAGGAGCTTTCCCCATAATAAATAAATTGCAGCGAATAGGATCACTTCCAAGTTGACTTATGAATAAAGCTATGCTCCCAGGCAATGGCGTCAGAAAATAGTCTTGATGACCCACAAGTATAGGGAATCGCAACAGTCTTCGAGGGAAGTATTACCCAATTTATTGATTCGACACAAGGGGAGCCAAAGAATAAATATAAGCCTTGACAGTTGAGTTGTCAATTCAGCTGCACCTGGAAATAGACTAGCTCGCAGAGGTTTATCAGTAGCAACAGTTTTATAGAAGTGGCAGTAATAAAGTAACATCGGAAATAAAGTAAAAACAGCAGCAGTGGTGGATGCGGTAAAACAGCAGGATTAAAATACTGTAGGCACAAGGATGGATAACCGGGCATTGCATGAATGAAACGACTCATATAATAGCTAACATGGGCATTTGCAGATAAAGTGATACAAGTATCCAAGAATAAAATAACCATAGACGTGTGTTCCTATTTAGTCGCGCGTGCTCAGAATGAGAAACTTGCGCGACATCTTTTGTCCAACCAGCCCGTTGCAGCGGGGTCTCGAGGGAAACTACTGGTAATTAAGGTACTCCTTTTAATAGAGTACCAGAATAAAGCATTAACACTTCGTGAACACACGTGATCCTCACATCAAAACCATCCCCTCCGGTTGTCCCGATTATTATCACTTCGGGGCCTCGGGTTCCGGACAATGACATGTGTATACAACTTGCAGATATGATCAAGAATAATATATAAAGCATCATCATGAAAACACAATATGTTCAGATCTGAGATCATGGCACTCGGGCCCAAAGTGACAAGCATTAAGTATAACAAGTTGCAACAATGCATAAAATACTCACAACGGATACTAGGCACTATGCCCCGAACAATTCTAATGCTATTACATGAACGAACTCATCCAATCCCGACCATCCCCTTCAGCCTACAAGGAGGGAACTAGTCAAACATGGATGGTTGATGGAGAGGCGTCGGTGATGGCGATGGTGATGATCTCCTCCAATTCCCCGTCCCGGCAGGGTGCCAGAACGGAGTTCCTGCCTCCGAAATAGGGTTCCGCGAGGCGGCGGCGCTATAGACTTTTCTCTGGAATAACTTCGAACCCCCTGGGGTTTTCTCGTGACGAGGATCTTATAGCCGAAAGGGGAGGCCGAAACGACGAAGGGTTCGGGAATACACCCCCCAGGCGCTATTGGAGATATGCCCAAGAGGCAATAATAAAGTGGTTATTATAATATCTTTGTGTTTATGATAAATGTTTGCATACCATGCTATAATTGTATTAACCGAAACATTGATACATGTGTGTTATGTAAACAACAAGGAGTCCCTAGTAAGCCTCTTGTATAACTAGCGTGTTGATTAATAGATGATTATGGTTTCATGATCATGAACATTGGATGTTATTAATAACAAGGTTATGTCATTAGTTGAATGATATAATGGACACACACCCAAATAAGTGTAGCATAAGATCAAGTCATTAAGTTCAATTTGCTATAAGCTTTCGATACATAGTTATCTAGTCCTTCGACCATGAGATCATGTAAATCACTTACACCGGAAGGATGCTTTGATTACATCAAACTCCATTGCGTAAATGGGTGGTTATAAAGATGGGATTAAGTATTCGGAAAGTGTGAGTTGATGCATGTGGATCAACATTGGGATTTGTCCATCCCGATGATGGATAGATACACTCTGGGCCCTCTCGGTGGAACATCGTCTGATTATCTTGCAAGCATGTGATTAGATCACAAGATATGACATACCACGGTACGAGTAAAGAGTACTTGTCAGTAACGGGGTTGAACAAGGTATGGAGATACCGATGATCGAACCTCGGACAAGTAAAGTATCGTGTGACAAAGGGAATCAGTATCGTATGTAAATGGTTTAATCGATCACTGAGTTATCGTTGAATATGTGGGAGCCATTATGGATCTCCAGATCCCGCTATTGGTTATTGCTCGGAGAGGAGTCTCGACCATGTCTACATAGTTCACGAACCGTAGGGTGACGCGCTTAAGGTTCGTTGCCGCATAAGTAGATTCGGAATATGAGATGGAGACCGAAGTTTGTTCGGAGTCTCGGATGGGATCCAGTACATCACGAGGAGGTCCGGAGAATAAGATTCATATAAGGGAAGTTAATTTCTAGGTTTCGGAAAAGTTCGGGATTTTTCCGGTGAAAGACTGGGAAGGTTCTAGAAGGTTCTGGGGGTCCCACCAGTGGGCCCACGACCCTAGGAGGCCTAGCATGGGCCGAGGGGATGCTCCCTAGCCTAATGGGCCAGGGGCACATGCCCCCCAAGGCCCAGCCGGCCAAACCCCTAGGGTTTCCCCAAAACCCTAGGGGGATCAACTTGGGGGGAAGATTTCTCTCTTCCCCCCACTTGGCCGCCGGCCCCCAACCCTAGATGGGAAAGGGGGGCCACACCAACCGACCTGGCCCCCTATATAAAGAGGGGAGGGGGTGGCCGGCCACTTCACCCCTTGATCAAACCCTGCGCCGCCCTCTCTCCCTCCACCATATTGTTGTTCCGGCTTGGCGAAGCCTCGCAGCTTTTCTCCTCCACCACCACCACCACGCCGTCGTGCTGCCGGGATTCCGAGGAGATCTACCACACCTCCGCTGCCCTCTCGGAACGGGGAGAGGACGGGCTTCATCGACACCGTACGCACGACCGAGTACGGAAGTGCTGCCGGATTGCAGCACGGACGATCGACTACATCAACAACGAGATTAATCTTGTAGGCTTTGGAATCTTCGAGGGTTAGTCTCGCAATCTTCTCGTTGCTTCGATCTTGGTAGATTAGATCTTGCTTCTTCCTAGATTGGATCTTGGTTTTTGTTCATGTTCACGGTAGAAATTTTTTGTTTTCCATGCAACGAACCCTTCAGTCGCGGCCAGGCCTGGGCCGCGCCTGGGCCATGTATTCCCAGCCCCAGGCCTCCCTGCTCTTCACCTTCTGGCTGCGTGAGTTCCCCGGGAAAATAAGGCATCTGGGTATATTTCTGGGATTTTTCCCGAAAGTTGATTTTCTGCACAAAAACAAGACACCAGGGCAATTCTGCCGAAAACAGCGTTAGTCCGCGTTAGCATTCAAAACACACAAGTTTGAGGGCAAATAATAAAAAAAGGTTCGGGAAAGTAGATACGTTTTGGACGTATCAGCGGTTAAAAACTTTTCCTAGATGGGCTTAACAAATGTGGAATAAAACTAGTGTTTACTTTGTCGAACCCAAAACATATATAATATGGTTCACTATGTGCACCAACAACTTATGCTAAGCAAGATAAGAAACTATGTGATAGCAAGATATATATAACTTCAAGCACGAAGGCTATAACAAAGTAAAGTGCATAAGTAAAGAGCTCGGGTATAGAGATAACCGAGGCACGCAGGAGACGATGATTTGTCCCGAAGTTCACACTCTTGCGAGTGCTAATCTCCATTGGAGAGGTGTGGTGGCTTAGTGCTCCCAAAAGCCACAAGAGGCCTCACCTTGAGGTGTGGTTGCTCGATGCACACCAACACTACAAAGGCCTCACCCTAAAATGTGTTGGTCACACCACACACCGAGCGCCACAAAGGCCTCAACTTATTCTCCGGTGACCCTCGCCACAAAGGCCTAGGTCACGGTTCCACTAAGGGATTTCCTGCGAGGCGGAAACCGGACCTTACACAAAGTTTGGGGCACACAACGACAACTTAATTGGAGGCTCCCAAAAAATCACCACAAAGGCCTCAAATCCGTTTAGGGTTTCAAGAACCCAAGAGTAACGACTTTCTTGCTTTCACTTCCACGAATCACCATGGAGAACTCAAACCGATGCACCAAATGCAATGGCAAGAACAACACAAATTTTCTCAAGTCCTTCTCTATCAAATTCCAACAAAGTTACATAAGATATTGGGGGAATAAGAGAGGAAGAACAAATAGGAAGAGGAACACCAAATTTCTCCAAGATCTAGATCTAGTGTGGATTCCCCTCACAAAGAGAGGGATTTGATTGGTCAAGATGTAGATCTAGATCTCCTCTCTCTTTTCACTCAAATAGGTGCAAGAATCATTGATGGATTAGAGGGAGAGGAAGCTTCTCATGGTCAGCAATAGAGTAGAGAGAGTAGAAGAAGCAAACAGTCCAAGGAGGAAGAAGGGTGTCTTATATACCCCCTCCCAATGGAATATGAACGTTTGGGACCTCCCAAGCCAGATTATCCGCCCCTAGGCTTCGAAAAACATCTAAGAACGTTCAGAGCGACGCCCCTGGATACCCCCAGATTATTGGCCAGATATTTTGTACCCGGGCCGGATTATCTGCCCCTCAAAAACTAGCATAAACATCAAAATGAGAATGAGCATAACTTGAGTATCCGAACTTCGATTTTAATGATCTTGGGCTCGTTTTGAAGCTAGTAACAAGATCTACAAGATCATGTAGGGAACCGTCATAGTACAAAAAAGGGACTATATAAAAAAATGGGGAAAGGTTTTACCTATCTATAAGAGACAAACCGGTAAAACCTCCAATATGGAAAATGCAACAACTTGAGTTAGAAAAACTTGTATTTAGGTGAAACCAATTTTGTTGTAAATAGAATGACAAGAGATACCCCACAAAATATTAAAAGAAATTAGGGTAGATTTTTCCAAGAATTTAGAGGTGAAGCCTCTCAATATAAAGAACCGAGAAAAACTCCAATGTAAAAAATGCAACAAGTATTTCATGTGAAATCCGTTTTAGATGAACTAGAGCTTGTCATGAGAATAAACACAAGCTCTAAAACTTCACTTGTATAAGATCCAAATAACAACCAAGAAAGATGATGCAAGGATGCAACGGTTTGAGCTCTCTCTGGATGATACGATCGAGTTACACTCGAGAGCCCTCTTGATAGTACGTCAACTAACCTATAACCCGGTCTCCCAACTAAAACCATGATACCGCTAAGAAAGAAAACTTATCAAGACCAAACCTTAATCTTGCGCATTCCATTTGATCTTGATGATGATGATCTTGACCACAACAAGGTGGAACGCCATTCTTGATTGTGCTTGCTTGATGAAGTATTGAGAGTGCTCCCCCATAATCCACTATGGGGGAGCTTTTTATTCGGTGCATCTTCACATATCCATGATCACCATATGAATGTCAAGCTTCAAGCATATGATCTCTTTGATATGTCTCATCATGAACTTGCACATCGTTTCTTCTTTCTTCATTATGTTGATGTCTTGAAGATACACATGAGAGCTCACTTAATCTTCTTCTTCAATACATACTTGTCACTTGATCTTCATAGATTTCTTATTATTGCAACGTTGAAGCCAACATACGGTTCAAGCCTTGCCAATGGACAACATCTACAAATACAACTCAATGCAAACATTTGTCCTTAGGGATTATCATTAATTACCAAAACCACACATGGGGGATCCGTGCACTTTCAGTCGGTCATGGTGGGTATGAACTCATGGACGCTGTGTGTTGCCCTGGTCATGGAGAAATGTGGGAGAAAGTGGAGGAAGAGAGGGGAACTCATCTCGGTCGATCACACATGCTCAGAGAGGTCAGGGAAAGATGACATACATGTGCGTAGAAACTTCGACCTCCTTCCTCGGTAGAGTAGGGGAGGATGAAGAGGGAGCTGTGGAGGCTGGGGAGGATGACATCGAGGGATTTGCGGAGTCACGCCTCTAAAACTGTCCGACGGTGGCTAGGATACATGCAGGAATCGTTGATGGCGGGGGATGATGCTGAGGAATTGTCAATGTAGGCCAATTTTGGATGATTTGAATCTATGAACGTTTATTAGTAAAATGAAATTTGAACACCTGGGACTAGTAATTAGATCTAGAAGGAGTACCAGTTTGCTCTTTTGAGCGTTCATTGTGTGTTTCCTCTAGATCTATTTTTTTAGACCCTTTATTTCTTTGTTTCTATGGTACTAGATATTTAATTTGATCTTGCTGCTAAAGTTGTTAAAGTTGTTAGTATCTTACCACAATAAGTTCTAGATGTGGGAATGTTGCGTGGGTGAGTGGAGAGAGAGGCTCCAACTTAACGAAATTGAGGCCATTGACCCTTTTGATTAAAATTAAACTAATACCATGAAATTTTAATAAACATGTGATGTAAATACCATTTTCATAGGAACACCGAACAACATAAACGCACGCATACCTCATTATCAATGGAACATTGTCTTCCAATAAGGAATTAATTGTGATTTATGAGTCACCTAAACATCAAAGTTATGGTTTGACCCCTAGTGAGCTGGTGGTACAACCAGTGGCGGTGGTCGGAAAGAATCCGAGGTATGTCAAACTCCAAAAGGAATGATGCAAGGAGCAAAATAGTCCAGAGACATTAGTACGATATATGATTCTAAGATAATCACTTCGTAGAGTAGAAACAAAAACCTATTTGAATATAAGTAGAACCTAAAAACATACGGACAATGAAGCTTTAATGATGATATAGAAGCGCTAGGAAATAACAAAGGTCTATCATTCTTTTAAATATCTTGTGCACTTCTATCGTACAAGACATGTGAATATCTCTTGCTTGATGTAGCACATCATCAAGTCATTTAGAATCCACCACTGGCATATTGTTGTGCAAATCGGTATTGATGATCTCTGTCGCTGAGAAGACCTTTTCAATTATTGTTGTTGGCACCGATAAAAGCAATGTTACCTCAATGAAGCCTAGGAAACATGATGAGCCTTTCAAATATCAAGGCAATCTCTAAACTCTTCAAATATCCGTTTAAATTGTTTCAAGGAACCACGTGCATGTAAACTTATTCGTTGCAAATAAGGTAGGATGGCACCCTACTTCCTCGTGATCAATCTAACCTTGACTCGTCGTTCGATCGTCCAGCGAATCATAGTGTACCGTGCGCGTGTGCAAGATAGAAATACCGAAATAGGTCAAGAAAAATGGTGGTCGATGTCGATCATAATGTACGTGTACGTGTGCACGGCTGGCCGGCACACGTATCGAAGGGCTGCTGCATGGGCGTCGGTCGCATTGATACTGTAACGTACTCCGACGAACGATCGATGCCGATGAGTCCATCCATGATGTGTGTGTGTGTAATAACTCGTGCAGAAATTGAGAGATAGGAAAGCACCAAGCCGCGCGTACGTGTGCACGCGTTAAATACGTACAGATGGATGATCGCTGGCGCCGCTCAAGAAACATGAAATGCCGGGAGGCTCAAAGACGGTCGAGGCCTATTAAACTCGGCCCAGAAAAGCGTGCATAAATGCTTCCGCTGACGGCCCGTTATGTAAGTCTTCGACTCTGGAATGGCCCATGTTTAGCTACCGCAGCCCATTGGAATTTGCCTTTTCCTGTTCACAGACCGTGAGTGGCCTTATGAAACCCACATTCCCAGCTTGCTCTGACTCGTGTTCGGCCCTGCTTTTTTTTTCAGAATCACGACGGTTTTTTATTTTGGGAATTTCACCGATCTATTAATAATCATCAATAGCAGTACAAACTGACACAAAAGTAATAAATATTACAAGTAGGTCTTTCGACCACCTAGCGACCACTACAAACACTGACGCGAGCCGAAGGCGCGCCGCTGTCCTCGCTCCTCCATCACCGGAGCCGAGCAAAACTTACCATAGTAGACCTTGTTGTAGTAGACAAACATGAAGTCATCATGCTAAGATCTCAAAGGACCATCGCACCAGAGCAGCAACCGTGACCAAAGACTTAAGATTAATGAAGTCATCACATGCCCCTCACTGTCAACGGAAACGTCGTCTCACACTAAATAATATTCTGCCTTTCACCAAAGTATGAAATCTAGAATTTTAACACTAATGGGCCGAGGATGCCACTGCCCTCTTATCCATCCAACCGCATATTGATTCTCAATACACATAGAATCCTAATGTGAGACGTTTGATGTTGCCCACCAAATATAGAGCACCACGTATAGGATGAGGCCCTTGGCTTAACTGCTCTATGGGAAATGCATTCCTTTCAACACGCTCTCACGGAGTGAATCTGGCTCCGTCAACAAGCATCAACGTTGTTTCCCTAACATAGATTGATTAATGAGGACAAAATCCCTAAAGCCCATACCGGGGGCCTTCTGGCGTGGCCATCCAGTACTACCCCGATCTTCAATGCATTTTCTTTTTACCGTCGCAATTCATTGGCGGACGCACAACACCGTAGGATGGGCACACCTTACTAATTTCCTTTTTTACATTGCTTATGTGTGATAAAATTTTACCTAAATGACTAACTATAATACTCCCTCCGGTCCATATTACTTGATGCTAAAATAGATGTATCTACATCTAAAATATATCTAGATACATGTATATTAGCATCAAATAATACGAATTGGAGGAAGTATGTTTTTCAAAAAAATTAGGATGAACTGGTCCACCCAACCACCCTGCTGCGTACGTCCCTGGTTCCCCATACCCCATCTATCGTTAGAAATGCTAGACTTCATTTTGTTACAAATCACCACTGGAACTTGGAAACAACTCATGTCATAGTTCGGAATCGACTGTATATACGACTTGAGCTTCTTTGCTTTGTCTACCCTAAACATTGGTTTATATGATCAATTTGTTACACATCTCCATACTTGCTCTGGGAGAAAATTGAACAAGGATGCAGCGACATGTGCAGTCTCTGTTGGCATGTCCAAGTAAGAATCTTGGAAACCTCGTTGCGGACCTCCAACTCGACCTTGATAGTTTCCTTGACACTCTGTTGACATTTATTACCAAAGAAAATGGAGGATATTGTAAGCCAAAGGCTGCGTCACGCTGCATGTTGAGAACTTCCTCTAGGGTGCTTCCACTCCTACATCGCTTCGTGCAAAGAAAATGCTACCATCGGCTAATAGTATGTTGGATATAGAGGGGCTTGCCTTCCATTTTGTAGTCCTCCTAGCTTACCAAGGCTCTCCTTTCACTGCAGCAAGCATGACAACCCTTGTTCTGTAGGCTCACAACTTTGTTTTTTTCCTTCTTCTAAAGGTTCAGCGATCTATTAATAATTCTCAATAGCAATACGAAGACACAAAAAGTAATAAAAGTGTTACAAATGTGCCGTCGTCCTCAGGCTCAGGTGGATGATGCTCCTCTTCACCTGACGTCGAACGGATTTGGCTACAAGCAGAATATATAACCCCATGGATGCACGCGTCCACACCTGTGTCACAGTCGACTTTGACAGTACTCTAGCTCCAACTTATATCAGCTGGGCGTACTAGACGAAGTACTAGATGGATCAGTGAGCTGGGGGCTCGATCCTTCAGGCTTGCAATTGGACAAAACGCCGTGCAGGTGAAGTCTGTTTCTGTAGGTATATACTAGCACCTTTCTCTAGCCACCCTACAGGTCGAATTCCCTCCCTCACGGTCGACCGTCCGTGCGGCTCTACGGGCCCGCGCCCGCGGCGGAAAAAATTAAACGCCCCGCTAGTATTCGAACATACGACCTCCTATCACACAGGCCTGAGCTGACGTGCTAACCATATGAGCCAACAGTCATTCTTGTTAGCAACAGAGAGATATATTTTTGGACTATAGCATGTACTGTATGAAATGTAAAAATATGATTTTTTTTCGCGAATTCCTTTTTATGCTATTTTTCGTTTGCATCAGTAATTGCGTAATTTTATTCAAAATTCAACCTAGCTATGCGTTTTTTTAATTCCCTTTATACAATTCCCTTTTTCCTATATTCTTATTACTTATGTATAAAAAAATCATGTTATTTGGACTATTTTTATAATTCCCTTTTTTGGGCTAGTGGTTTTTTAGAGGGGAAAAATAACGGGTGGGGAAACTACTTGCAACTCAAATGAACTACCACTTGCAACTCAAATAAATACACTTGCAACTCAAATAAATATCACTTTCAAGTTAATTAGATTTTGGGGTCGGTAACTTTTCATATTTTACCATTGATAAATAACGGACTGAGGGTTGATAACTTTGTGAGGTAAAAATAGAGCCAAATATTCTAAATGAAATTAAACTTTTCGAGTCGATAAGTTTTCACATTTACCGTTGATAATAAAGGGGAAGGGGTTGATAAATTGTGAGCTAAAATGTTCCTAACATATTCTAAATGAAATTAAATTTTCGGGTTGATAACTCTTCACATTTACCATTGCTAAATAACGAACAAAGGGGTTGATAAATTATAAGCTAAAAATATTCCAAAAAAGTATTCTAAATAAAATTAGCTTTTCGGGTTGATAACTTTCACATTTACCGTTGATAAATATTAGGCAAAGCAATTGATAAATTGTGAGCTAAAAATGTGAATAACGGGTATGGAGTTGATAAATTTGGAGCTAAAAAAGTCACTAAAATATTTCTAAATGAAATTTAGGTTTTCGGGTAGATAACTTTTCATATTTACCGTTGATAAATAATAGGTATAGCAATTGATAAATTGTAAGGTAAAAAAGTCGCTAAAATATTCTAAATGAAAGTTGATTTCCGGGTCGATAATATTTTTAATTTACCATTGATAAACAAGAGGTAGAGGGTTGATAAATTTTAAACTAAATAAGTCGACAAAATATTGTAAATGAAATTTATGTTTTTGGCACGATAACTGTTCACATTTACCATTGATAAATAACGGAGTAGAGTGTAGATAACTTGTGAGCTATTTTTTCTCCAAATATTCTATTAAATGAAATTAGGTGGTCGGTAAATTTTTTCATTTACCGTTGATAAATAACGGGGTAGAGTGTAGATAACTTGTGAGCTATTTTTTCTCTAAATATTCTAGTCAATAAAATTAGCTTTTCGGGGTTGATAATATTTTGCATTTACCGTTGATAAATAACATGGTAGAGCGTAGATAAATGGTGAGCTATTTTTTCTCCAAATATTCTAGTAAACGAAATTAGCTTTTCGGGGTTGGTAAGTTTTTGCATTTGCTGTTGATAAATAACGGAGTACAGTGTAGATAACTTGTGAGCTAATTTTTTCGGGCATCGCAGTTTGACGGTTCACTGATTCGCCTGGTTCTTTTACCGAACACCGGTGACAAATAAAATCTGAACTAGCACACGTCCTCCTTTTCACCCCCTAAACTGGCATTTTTTTTCCGGGCCATCTCACGCTGATGAGCTCAGAGGTTCTATTTTGGATTAGAGGCAACTAGGAGCAAACGAAACAAATGGCACAGGGAACTGCGAAGGAAATGCCCGTGTTTCGCTGCAGAAGAAGAAAATATGAACATGCTCAGGTAGAAATTGGCACAGCGCGTGTTTGAATTTAGTAGTACAAAAATGGTACGTATCCTTTTAATACACAAAACAATTGTAGCTGGGCTGGTTTTCTTCGCGGCCCGTACGCGTGCGAGTCCCCGAGGGCGTGTTATCGAATCCCACAGGCAGTGATTTTATTTTGCCACGCCTCGCGCCGGAAATGGAAACACACGGGACGATCGGATTTGCTATTTTCGGAAACACTGTCATTGTCGGAAGTGACCGCGCGGGACGGATCTGGCGGTCGACCGCTAGCTAGCGTTCCCCCCCTACAGGTACGGTTTCGCGTTTAATGTCAACTGGTTAGGGCATTAGCTAGATTGGGGAAACTTGGAGTGTACTACCTAATTTCCAAAAATATATATGATAAAGAAAAAAAATTAATATCGAGAGCTACTAGTTACATCCAACCTATGCAATAACGCAATACCCTAATGGTAGTACGGATGCACACAATCAAAAAAAAACTAATAAATAAAAAGTCTCGCTACAGTATTCTAGCCTAGCAGCAACAATACATTCACCACTGAGACAACACCTGAACTCCAGCCTCTCCAAAAGCGATGCCTCTAAAAAGGGCATAGTGCACAAGCTTCGTTGTCGCCCGATCAAAAAACATTAGGTTTTCACTTTGTAGATAGTATCCGCTCTTAAAATAATGTCTTCAACAAGGCCACTGTCGGGCACAACCAATTAAGGTCAGACCTTGAATTTTCACCATGAAAGGTCCTCACTTGTTTACTGTTGCTGCGAAACCCAGAATACCAAGTCCCTCAACATCGCAGAGACTCTGAACCTCATTTCCAAAATGAATATCGTAGTTTTGTTCAGGTACAAATATATCTAGATACATTTTAGTTATAAGTACATCTATATTTAGGTGAAATTTTGGCACTTATTTTAAAATAGAAGATTATTAGTTTTGGTCCCACTCCTAGTCTCCCACCAGCAGATTACGTATCGCTGGTACTATACAAGGTAACCCAATAAAATATAGTAAAATGTGGGTTTTAAGGGCAAACCTACTGTGGTAGTCGTACATTGACAATTGACATACGCATCAAAGTCATACAGCCCTGCTCTGTAGTTCGGTGGCTGAAAGGAATTTTTGCAACCACCTAACTGTACGTGTGTGATGATTACGATTTTCTTATGTTCTTTGCTACTCTACTTGCTAATGCTAGACGAACCTTCTTATGAGCAAGTATTGATATTGAAATATTATACGGATAGAATAGTAGCACCTAGTCAACCGTGATCCATGTGATGAATCATATGCCGGCCGCACGATCGAAGCTAACCTTGCAGGAAATTTCGTACGCGACCAAACTCCTTCCTTTGCCCAGTTCTCGACTCTCTGTCCCCCGGTCGGCGACGGCCAGGCATGGCAATGGCGATCGTTTATCCTGCTGCTCCCTGTCTTCTAAAACAAACGATGGGAGTTTAAGAAGACAAAGATGGCATCTCAAAAGAAACTTAGCTTTTATGGTCCATGTACATATGAAATTCATCTTCTTTTTTATCTCTTCAATGTACCTACAGTCCTCCTATGTTCCTCTTGGGTGCGGGGTTGGATGTGTGTGTGGATATGTGTGTGTTTACGTCCACGCATGCATGTTTTACGATAATTTATTTTGAAAGGTTGAAGATGGCATGCTTTTCCAACAATGTATCAAGAGTTCTGATGGTGGTTTCATTGCCAAAGAAGACATCTCTAGAGAAACTAGAATGTCATCCGAGTGAGTCTGTTTTTATTACTGACCTTTACAGTTGATGTACACATAAAATTCACCTTTATTTTTTTTTCTTAATCTTAAATAAATGGTAGTACTCTTACGGTCCACTTCTCTCGAAAAAACTAATAGATTTGCCGTGAAAGAGGTGCCTAATTTGGTCTGCATTCAACAATATTAAGAATTTTTCTTTATTTTGCATCGGCCCTTAGATTGCTAGATACATACATCTATGTTCGAGTTTACACAATGCAATGTGGAGACCCACATTTTTATGAAGCATAATATAAACACAAGAAACTATGATTTGTTCCTCGAGATCTTGTGACCATATTTGATATGGAAAGATCGAAACTGCCAACTGCCCCAACCGAAGCGTACCTAGAGTTTTGTGGGTGCGTTTTGTCGCCAAAGAAGGCATCTCAAAGGAAGCTAGCTTCTCAATGTGACTGTTTTGGTTTTCCTAACCTTTACAGTAGATGTACAAATGGAATTTTCACACTTTTTTATATATTTTAATCCTAATGAAATTGTAGTGCTCATACGTTTCTCATATTTTCCTGTTGTGGTTTGCTGTTGGGTGTGAGTGTGGGCACACATGTGTGCGCGTTTTGCATCTGCGCACTAGCACACATGTGTTTTATTATAATTTATTTGAAAAAGAAGATGGTAAATTTTTTCAGCTAAAGCGTGATTTCTGAAGGTATTTTCGTCGCCAAAGAGTACATCTCGAACGAAACTAGCTTTTCATCTGACTGTTTTTGTTTTTCATGTGATCTTTACAGTCGATGTACACATAGAATCCACCTTTTTAATTTTTTCTTAATATATCTTAATAAAATGGTGGAGATCCTACGGTCCTCCTATGTTTCTCTTGTGGGTGTGGTTGGGTGTGATTGTGGACACGCAGGTGCGTGAATGTCTGCATCTGTGCACATGTGTTTTACGATAATTTACTTTGAAAGATCTAAGGTGGTGTACTTTTCCAGCGAAAGCGTACGTAGGGATCTGAAGGTATTTTTTGTCGCCAAAGAATGCATCTCGAAACAAACTAGCTTCTCATCTAACTGTTTTTGTTTCCTCTGTGATCTTTACAGTTTATATATTTTGTTAATCTTAATTAAATGGTAGTGCTCCTATGGTCCTCCTATGTTCCTCTTACATGTGCGGTTGGATGTGATTGTGTGCTTGCATGTGTGTGAGTGTTTGCATGTATCTAAAGACATGTGTTATACCGCAATTTATTTAAAAAGATTCAAGAGGGCATACTTTTCCAGCGTATGTAGATTTCTGAATGTGTTTTTGTGGCCAAAGAATACATCTCGAAAGAAATCTTAGTCTTTTATTTTCTCTGCGATCTTTACTATGGTTGTAAACATCGAGTTCACCTTTTTTATTTTTATTTGTTTCAAATAATCTTAATAAAGTGATAGTGCTCCGACGGTCCTCCTCTGTCCTCAAACTTCAAGGACATCCTTGAAAGATTTGCCGTGAAAGAAATCGCTAGTTTTTTTATATATTGTTTAATGTTATAGATTTTTTTTCTATTTTGCACAGGCGAGAGGGTTTGAAATTTCTTGATACATATATTCATTTAGGCAATGTAATATGGCGTGTTTCTCTCTTGTCGATATTTGATATGGATCGGAAGGATCGAAACATCCAACCTTTTCCAGCAGAAGCGCACCTAGAGTTGTGTGGGCGGCTTTTGTCGCCTAAGAAGGCATCTTAGAGGAAGTTAGCTTCTCGCCGTGATCGTTTTAATTTTCTAACCTTTACGGTCGATGTACATATGGATTTTTTAGAATTTCACATTTTAATTTATTTTCTTAATAATCTTAACTAAACGGTGGCGCTTCTGCGGTCCTCCTCTCTCCTAAAATTGATTAAGAACAAACTAACTTCTCCTCTAACTGTTTTTGTTTCCTCTTTACAGTCGATGTACACATAGAATTCACCTTTTTTTTCTTAATCTTAATAAACGGTAGTGCTCCTACCGTCCTCCTATGTTCCTCTTAGGTGTGCGGTTGGATGTGATTGTGGCCTTGCATGTATATGAGTGTCTGTATGTATCTACATACATGTGTTTTACGATAATCTATTTAGAATGATTCAAGAGGACGCACTTTTCCAGCAAAAGTATATGTAGAGTTATGAATATGTTTTTGTCGCCAAAGAATACATCTTGAAAAAGATCTAACTGTTTTATTTTCTCTGCGATCTTTACTATGGATGTAAACAGGGAATTCACCTTTTTTTTGTTTCTTATAATCGTAATAAAATGGTAGTGCTCCTATGGTCCTCCTCTCTCCTAAAACTTCAAGGACATCCTTAAAAGATTTGTTGTGAAAGAAATCACTAGTTTTGTCTACATTATTTGATGCTATAGTATTTTTTCCTATTTTGCAACGATGACATGGCTTTAAATTTCTAGATACATCTATTCGTTTACGCAATGTAATAGCGACATCCACAATTTTATGAAGCACGCTATAAACATAAGAAACTATGGCGTGTTTCTCTCTTGTCGATATTTGATCCGGAAGGATCGAAACTGCCAATCTTTTCCAACAGAAGCACATCAAGAGTTATGTGGACGGCTTTTGTCGCATAAGAAGGCATCTTGGAGGAAGTTAGCTTATCGCCGTGATCGTTTTAGTTTTCTAACCTTTACCGTCGATGTACATATGGAATTTTTGGAATTTAATTTATTCTTCATAATCTTAATTAAACGGTAGCGCTTGTGCGGTCCTCGTCTCTCCTAAAAAAGATATGTAATTATCTAAAAAAAAAGATATACAATAGAGATTAAGAACATAATTGCTCACCGTACATAAACGGCGGGAAAGTGCTGCAACGTGTGACATCTGTGTCGGATACATCAAATCTTGTCTCGAACGCGTATTGCTGAAGGATTTGGAAAGGGATCTTGCATCTGCAATTCATAGCACTCTGCACTGAGCGGTCAGGAGCTGCCCTGCCGTAGCCCTCCTCTGACTCTGCTCTCTCTACTTCTCTACTCTTCAGTGTATAGCTCAGACTACATAAATACTGCCCATGTGTTCTTCTTCCCCACTACTATTCCTTTATTGCAAACCCTTCTCTCTCACCAGATCTTCCGCAACCACTTTCTCCCTCCATCGCTCTACGCAGGGCACGGAGCCCTCGAGTCCATCGAGCTGATTCACGGCATTGCTCGCCCCGTCTGTTTGGTCCGATGGGCAAGAAAGGCGCCATCACCGCCGTCTTCTCCAGGTCCAAGTCCAACAAGTCCGGCGTCGACTCGCCGCCCTGGCCGTGGCCGTCCTGCGGGGACCCGCAGACCGACTCCTTCCGCGCCGGCGGGCAGCCCTGCGCCTCGGCTGCTAGTGGCAGCAGCATGGGCAGCAGGTGCGGCCCTGTCGCCGCGAGGCACCGCAAGCTGGTCGGTGCTGCCGGCGCCGCTGAGATGTACAAGACGGTCAACTCCGTCTACTTCGACCCCGACGGCGGGGAGTCGTGCTCCGGCCTCAAGGCGGGTGAGGATGACGGGGATGAGTGGGTGGTGGTGGAGGACGACGGCCTCCCGACGGCCACCGCTGCGTGCGCCGAGGAGGACTTGTCGGAGGCCGTAATCCGCAGCCTCAGCCGGACTACATTGTCCACCCACCGCTTCTTCTTCGACCAGGACCGGCCGGCGACCAACTCCATCCTGCCCGCGGCCTCCTCGCCGGCCGGCACTGGCAGCACGCCACCTGAGGAGGAGGAGGAGGAGGAGGACAAATCGGCGGCGCTGTCCGGGAAAGAGAAGCAGCCGGGACCAGGAGACGGTGGCAAGTCGCTGGTGGCGGAGGAGAGCGTGGCGGTGGCTGTGGAGTCGGCGAACCCGCACCAGGACTTCCTGGCGTCCATGGAGGAGATGGTGGCCGCGCACGGGCTGCGCGGCTGGGACGCGCTGGAGGAGCTCCTGGTGTGGTACCTCCGGGTCAACGCCAAGCGCCACCACCCGCTCATCGTCAGCGCCTTCGTCGACCTGCTCCTCCGCCTCACCTCCACGCCGTCCGCCACCTCGACGACGACGACGGTGACTACGTCGAATAGCAGCACCAGCACCAGTAGCAGCGCGAGTATCGGCAGCAGTACGAGCACGAGCACAAGCACCACCGCTAGTACCGGTAGCGACGTGATCACCGCAGCAGCAGCAGCAGCAGCGGGGCAATGCGGTGGCGGGAAGGAAGCTTCCGCGTCTTGCTCGTCGTCTTCTTCTTCGTGCGTCCCGTCTGGCTTCGGCGAGGCAGGCCGTGGAGAAGGCTAGCCGTGGACCGACTCATCGTCGTAATCCAAATCGATAATCGATCGATACTAATCCGCATGCATGTGATTATTTTGTTTCTAGAATAGACTTCGGATTAATTGAGAAAACAAGCAATTAACCGATGGAGTTTGTCCATGGATGAGTGCTAGTCTATTTTCTCTTGGATGATGGTCGAGGTTAGTGGTTTAGTGATAGCACTAGGAGTACTTTAGAGTATGCGTTTCTCTTTGATTTGTGCATGTTCTTCGTAAAGATCACATGGCTAACTAGCTGACTTACAAAATAATACTACTAAAATCCCCCTTGATAATGCTAACGATAATGATTAGGAGCATGAATATGCCAAAATCGGATCAGGCACCGACGTGGATCTGGTTTCGTCGATCTCGATGACACGAACTAACGATGCATAGTGGCTTGCGTGCACAGTGCTGCACAGTGCGTGGAAAGCCATGATTTCGGCGAGAAACGGACGCCAGCCAGTGACCACCATGACGAACCGTCGTCGTCTTCGTGAGCCACACCGATGGAGAGCGAGAGAGGGACTATACAACCCAGATTGAATGCGAGCGGGGATGAGTCCTCTCTCCCTGGCCCCTGCTTCAATGCGTGCGTGCGTGTACACATGACCCTGCACGCCCGCACTGCAGACTGCACCTCCCCGTCATCTTAATAATGTTTTTGTTTTCTATTGGTAACTCCTAGGTGAGCTTCGCCTTCGTCAAAACACAGATTTTTCCTTCTTTCAACAAATTCTCAAAAAAGATGCATACGTGCATGACTGAGTATAAATCGAACAGACAATAAATTGCTATTTTAGCCACAACGCGGCGATTCTAGAAGAGTAAAATTCATGGTTAATAATTAAACTTGTCCGCAAACTGAGGCTCTGGTGGTTCAAGTTCTCGACGTGGTATGTGTGTTTCCATTTATCTGGATTAATTTCAGGATTTATCGGAGCTGTGCTTTTAATGGTAAACGATGTATCTGTCAACAGTGAGGCACCAATAGTGACTTCGTCAACCTCAAGATATGCCAGCTCGGCCCCTCGGAGGTGCTCATCGGGTAGGGTGTGCGTGCGTTCATAGGGTTGAGTGTACATGCGTGTTTGTGAGCGTCCGTTGTACTCTGTTCTCAAAACAAAATTTGTCTGCATATTGTACTATTCGAACAGGGGAATTCACGATCATTGTCGTGACCCCCATACGGCGTCCGGCGCCTTACTGTATGGGAGGTGCCGGCGCGTAACCCCTAAATAGGGGGACACCGACTCCCAGTCGCATCCCCCAAATGCCCACCCCAAATTTCAAACTTAAAAAGATACGTCGATGGATCAATGTCTCGACGAACACATCGTTGCAAATCGTAGCATAGAAATGTCTAGCGGACGAAAAAAATAAGGCACGCCTGCCGGCCGGCATTAGATAACAACGAGGAGACATTGCCCTGGCTGCCGCTCCACGCGGCGGGGACGAACGGATGCGCAGGAGTATGGGGTGCTGCCATGGCAACGGCCCGCTCCATCAATGCAGCTTGCTTCGCCGCCACTGTCGTAGCCCTCTTCGCCTTCAGCTTCGCCTCCCTCGAGCCCGGCTAGCGTTCTCCACTGAGCGTCGCTGGATGTCGAACGCCCACTTGGCTTTGGTCATTCCCTCCGGGCGCTCCTTGGAGCTGGATGCTCACGCCGCCTTCTTCGCGGGAGCAGGCTTGGCGGCGAGGGCGTCCGTGCGTGGAGTGACGTACTGCCTTGTCTTCATGGTTGGACGACAGAGCAAGGCGATGGCTTGCGTGGGGGAAATGGTGGGAATTGGAGCCGAGGGAGAAGGGAAACGGGGTGATATGGCGCCAATAATGGCAGGAAAGTTAATTTTTTGGGGGAAACTAGCCCTGTCTAGTCGACAGAGCTAGCCCGCGCTTGCTTTTAGCACCATCCGGCGCCCCCGATAGCCTCCCGCCGGATTGGGTTCAGCTTAGGGGCACCGGATGAAACTACGCGTCGCGCCAGCGCGAAAACAATTTTGAGGCGCGCGACTGGGAGAGTATTTTGGCGTCGGCGCCCCTATTTTCGTTTGGGGGGCTATAAGGAGAGCGAGTGGAGATGCTATGAAGACGCACGGAAATGCCACCTACAGTCATGACAGACACCTGCACTACGTATTTGATGACGTGGACAATGATGGCCCACCTAGCATCGAGTGGTACCGGCTATAATTTTTTTTGTAAGGTAGCCCCTAGCATTTGTAAGTGCATTCCAACAGCGATGGGCCCAAGCGTGGTGGGGTGTTATTGCAAAAGAAATAGCATAAGAGCATCTTTAGCGGATACCCCATCCAACCGAACCGCATAGTGCGAATGTGGTTAACTACATCGGCCTTTTTCGCGTGAAGAGCAGAATCGACCAAACATATCCGCATCAAACCGAAAACACGGTTAGTTGATTTTGGCGCGAGACATTCAAACCAGTTCATCTGAGTTCATTTACAAGATTTGCAAAAGAGGAACTAGAGGTTCCCAAAAACTACATTAGCTAGCCCGGGATCTATACTGATAAGGATCAATGTGATTTAATAGGGTTTTTTCTGTTGGAGATGTGAAACAGATGATTATTAAGGGTTTCTGATCAGGGACATTTATGTTCTTTAACAATTGAGTCCTGTCATTGGATGAATGATGTGATGAACACATACCCAACATAAGTATTGCAATCAGATAGATCCAGTCACAAAGTTCATCATTGCAATTAATAGAAAAATGTGGTAACATACTCCTAAAACTGTGAGAGCATATCTAACCACTATCACCGGAGGCTGCCTTGAATGCATCAACCGGCACACCGTAATAGGGTGAGCATAAAGGTATTGCTTAGGTGTTCTGAAGGACTAGGTCACGAGAATGTAATATCACAGCAACGAGTAAATGTGTTTTGTCGGTAATGAGATCAAATTAGGTATGTAGATATCGAAGATCAGATCTCGGACAAACCAAGTATCGTGAGACAGAGAATAAGACTCGATGTTTAAGGTTCAATCGATAAGGTTTTTCGTGGAAAGCATAGGGACCGTTATGGGTTTCCAGATCCTATTGTTGGTCATTGATAGAAGAGATGTCTCGATCATGTCTAAGCATTCCCGGACCACAGGGTGGCACGCTTAAGGTTTTTTGATTCTTAGGGTTTGATTCGGGATCATCGGAGAAATTGAGAACTTCAAAATTGTTCCGGAGAGGTATCGAAAAAGTTTTGGAGTCGCTGAATTGTTTGGAGACTTAAATAATGTGTTTTTAGTATTTAATTAAATTAATTAAATATTCAAGGGGAATTAATATAGGCTAACCCCTAATGGGTCACTAATGGGCAGCCCATTAGGGGGCGGCCAAACCCCAATGCAAAGGGGCCAACGGCCCATGTGGTGTCGCCTGATGTCTACGCACGCTTCTATTCCTGTAGACAGTGTTGGACCTCCAAGAGCAGAGGTTTGTAGAACATCGGCAAGTTTTCCCTTAAGTGGATCACCCAAGGTTTATCGAACTCAGGAAGGAAGAGGTCAAAGATATCCCTCTCAAGCAACCCTGCAATCACGATACAAGAAGTCTCTTGTATCCCCAACACACCTAATACACTTGTCAGATGTATAGGTGCACTAGTTCGACGAAGAGATAGTGAAATACAAGTAGTATGGATGTATACGAGTGGTAATAGCAATCTGAATAAAATATGGGAGCGAGTAAACATGCAACGTAACAAGGTAAATAAACGGAGTTTCGATGCTTAGAAACAAGGCCTAGGGATCATACTTTCACTAGTGGACACTCTCAACATTGATCACATAATAAAACCACTCTACACTCTCTTGTTAGATGATGAACACCACAATTGCGTAGGGCTACAAGAGCACCTCAATGCCGGAGTTAACAAGCTCCACAGCATTCGATGTTCATATTTAAATAACCTTAGAGGGCATGATAGATCATTGCAATTACACCAAGTACTAACATAGCATGCACACTGTCACCATCACACTATGAAGGAGGAATAGATCACATCAATACTATCATAGCAATAATTAACTTCATAATCTACAAGAGATTACAATCATAACCTACGCCAAGTACTACATGATGCACACACTCGTCACCTTTACACCATGGAGGAGGAATAGAGTACTTTAATAACATCACTAGAGTAACACATAGATGAATAGTGATACAAAAATCATATGAATCTCAATCATGTAAGGCAGCTCATGAGATCATTGTATTGAAGTACATAGGAGAGAGATCAAACACATAGCTACCGGTACAGCCCTTAGCCTCGATGGAGAACTACTCCCTCCTCATGGGAGACAGCAGCGGTGATGAAGATGGCGGTGGTGTCGATGGAGATGCCTTCCGGGGGCACTTCCCCGTCCCGGCGGCGTGCCGGAACAGAGACTCCTGTCCCCCAGATCTTGGCTTCGCGATGGCGGCGGCTCTGGAAGATTTCTCGTACCGTGGCTTTTTCGTATCGAAGATTTAGGTCAGGGACCTTTAAATAGTTGAAGAGGCGGAGTCGGAGGGGGTACGGAGCCGCCACACAATAGGGGGGCGCACCCCCCTTGGGCCACGCCGCCCTACTGTCTGGTGGCCCTGTGGCTCTCCTCTGGTCCCTCCCGGGTGTTCTGGAAGCTTCGTGGAATTCTAAGATGCTAGGCGTTGATTTCGTCCGATTCCGAGAATATTTCCTTACTAGGATTTACGAAACCAAAAACAGCAGAAAACAAAGAATCGGCACTTCGGCATCTCGTCAATAGGTTAGTTCCGGAAAACGCATAATAATGACATATAATGTGTATAAAACATGTGAGTATCATCATAAAATTAGCATGGAACATAAGAAATTATAGATACGTTTGAGACGTATCAAGCATCCCCAAGCTTAGTTCCTACTCGCCCTCGAGTAGGTAAACGATAACAAGGATAATTTCGAAGTGACATGCTATCGTAATCTTGATCAATACTATTGTAAAGCATATGAGATGAATGCAGCGATTCGAAGCAATGATGAAGATAATGAGTAAACAAATGAATCATATAGCAAAGACTTTTCATGAATAGTACTTTCAAGACAAGCATCAATAAGACTTGCATAAGAGTTACTCATAAAGCAATAAATTCAAAGTAAAGGCATTGAAGCAACACAAAGGAAGATATAAGTTTCAGTGGTTGCTTTCAACTTCAACATGTATATCTCATGGATAATTGTCAACATAAAGTAATATAACAAGTGCAATAGGTAAACATGTAAGAATCAATGCACATAGTTCACACAAGTGTTTGCTTCTAAGATAGAAAGAATAGGTGAACTGACTCAACAATAAAGTAGAAGATAGGCCCTTCGTAGAGGGAAGCATGGATTACTATATTTGTGCTAGAAGTTTTCATTTTAAAAACAAGAAACAATTTTATCAACGGTAGTAATAAAGCATATGTGTTATGTATAAAATATCTTATAAGTTGCAAGCCTCATGCATAGTATACTAATAGTGCTCGCACCTTGTCTTAATTAGCTTGGATTAACATGGATTATCATTGCATAGCATATGTTTCAACCAAGTGTCACAAAGGGGTACCTCTATGCCGCTCGTACAAAGGTCTAAGGAGAAAGCTCGCATTGGATTTCTCGCTTTTGATTATTCTCAACTTAGACATCCATACCGGGACAACATAGACAACAGATAATGGACTCCTCTTTAACTCATAAGCATTCAACAACAGATAATATTCTCATAAGAGATTGAGGATTAATTGTCCACACTGAAACTTCCACCATGATTCATGGCTTTAGTTAGCGGCCCAATGTTCTTCTCTAACAATATGCATACTCAAACCATATGATCATGAAAATCGCCCTTACTTCAGACAAGACGAACATGCATAGCAACTCACATGATATTCAACAAAGGTAAAGTTGATGGTGTCCCCAGAAACATGGTTACCGCTCAACAAGCAACTTATTAAGAAATAAGACACATAAGTACATATTCTTCACCACAATAGTTTTTAAGGCTATTTTCCCATGAGCTATATATTGCAAAGACAAAGGATAGAATTTTTTAAAGGTAGCACTCAAGTAATTTACTTTGGAATGGCAGAGAAATACCATGTAGTAGGTAGGTATGGTGGACACAAATGGCATAGTTTTTGGCTCAAGGATTTGGATGCACGAGAAGAATTCCTCTCAATACAAGGCTAGGCTAGCAAGGTTGTTTGAAGCAAACTCAAGTATAAAACGGTACAGCAAAGCTCACATATGAACATATTATAACTATTATAAGACTTTACATTGTCTCCTTGTTGTTCAAACACCTTAACCAGAAAATATCTAGACTCTAGAGACCAATCATGCAAACCAAATTTTAACAAGCTCTATGTAGTTCTTCATTAATAGGTGCAAAGTACATGATGCAAGAGCTTAAACATGATCTATATGAGCACAACAATTGCCAAGTATCAAATTATTCAAGACATTATACCATTTACCACATGCAGCATTTTCTGTTTCCAACCATATAACCATTAACGAAGCAGTTTCAACCTTCGCCACGAACATTAAAGATAAAGCGAAGAACACAAGTGTTCAAATGAAAAAGCGGAGCGTGTCTCTCTCCCACACAAGCATGTATTTATTCAGAGAATGGAAATAACAAAAAGAAAATAAAAGCACACAGACGCTCCAAGTAAAGCACATAAGATGTGACGGAATAAAAATATAGTTTCACTAGAGGTGACCTGATAATTTGTCGATGAAGAAGGGGATGCCTTGGGCATCCCCAAGCTTAGATGCTTGAGTCTTCTTGAAATATGCAGGGATGAACCACGGGGGCATCCCCAAGCTTAGACTTTTCACTCTTCTTGATCATATTGTATCATCCTCCTCTCTTGACCCTTGAAAACTTCCTCCACACCAAACTCAAAACAAACTCATTAGAGGGTTAGTGCATAATCAAAAATTCACATATTCAGAGGTGACACAATCATTCTTAACACTTCTGGATATTGCACAAAGCTACTGAAAGTTAATGGAACAAAGAAATCCATCAAACATAGCAAAACAGGCAATGCGAAATAAAAGGCAGAATCTGTCAAAACAGAACAGTCCGTAAAGACGAATTTTTTTAAGGCACCAGACTTGCTCAGATGAAAATGCCCAAATTGAATGAAAGTTGCGTACATATCTGAGGATCACGCACGTAAATTGGCAGATTTTTCTGAATTACCTACAGAGAGGCCTATTAAAATTCGTGACAGCAAGAAATCTGTTTCTGCGCAGTAATCCAAATCTAGTATCATCTTTACTATCAAAGACTTTACTTGGCACAACAATGCAATAAAATAAAGATAAGGAGAGGGTGCTACAGTAGTAACAACTTCCAAGACTCAACAAAATAGTAGCAAAATAAAAACATGGATTATCTCCCAAGAAGTGCTTTCTTTATAGCCATTAAGATGGGCTCAGCAGTTTTAATGATGCACTCGCAAGAAATAAGAGTTGAAGCAAAAGAGAGCATCAAGAAGCAAATTCGAAACAAATTTAAGCCTAACCCACTTCCTATGGAAAGGAATCTTGTAGATAAACAAGTCATGAAGGCATAATGCAACAAGCATAGGAAAACTAGACAAGCGCAACTTCAAGATTTTCAGCATATAGTGACATAGGCATCCCAAATGGGCCTGCCAAAGATAGTACCCGGGGTTTAAAGAAGGCCCACTACCCGAAGAATAGGAAGGTTCGAGAGCCCAAGATATATTAAGGAAAGTAGAGTTGTAATAGGAAGTGTTGTTTGTAATCTGGCGGGATGAGTTAGAAACCGTCCCGGACTCTGTAACTTGTACAAAACGAAACCCTCGGCTCTACCTCTTATATAAAGGGGGAGTCGAG